>NC_056515.1:16329688-16344495 GCF_014905685.2 Nematolebias whitei
CAGAGAGATTTATTTGTCATACACACCACACGTGATGCATGAGGTGGTACAAAACTATGTACGCAGGGTCCCAGTTACATACAACAAAAATACAAATTGTAAAGAAAAAAACATTAGTAAGATCTGAGTCATGAACTAAGAATATACTACATTCACTAAACCAAGAATAGATAAGACTATTAATGCACTGCACTAATAGTACACAATGTGCCAAAACCACAGCAGCAGGAACATGAGTCTGTGTGAGCAGATGAGGACCAATGAACATAGCAACTATATATATATATATATATATATACGCCTGGTGCCACAGTCTAATCAGATAATTATCTCAAAACACCTGCAAAGGCCTTTAAATGGTCTCAGTCTAGTTCTGTAGGCTACACAATCATGGAGAAGACTCCTGACTTGACAGTTGTCCAAAAGATGACCATTGACACCTTGCACAAGGAGGGCAAGACACAAAAGGTCATTGCTAAAGAGGCTGGCTGTTCTTAGAGCTCTGTGTCCAAGCACATTAATAGAGAGGTGAAGGGAAGGAAAAGATGTGGTAGAAAAAAAGTGTAAAAGCAATAGGGATAATCGCACTCTGGAGAGGATGGTGAAACAAAACGCATTCCAAAATGTGGGGGAGATTCACAAAGAGTGGATTGCAGCTGGAGTCAGTGCTTCAAGAACCACCATGCACAGACATATGCAAGACATGGGTTTCATCTGTCACATTCCTCGTGTCAAGCCACTCTTGAACAAGAGACAGCGTCTGAAGTGTTTCGCCTGGGACTGTTGCTGAGTGGTCTAAAGTTGTTTTCTGATTAAAGTAAATTTTACATTTCCCTTGGAAATCAAGGTCCCAGAGTCTGGAGGAAGAGAGGAGGGGCACAGAATCCATGTTGCTTGAGGTCCAGCATCAAGTTCCACAGTCAGTGATGGTTTGGGGTGCCATGTCAGCTGCTGGTGTTGGTCCACTGTGTTTTTTGAGGTCCAAGGTCAACACAGCCATCTACCAGGAAGTTTTAGAGACTTCATGCTTCCTGCTGTTGAACAACTTTATGGAGATGCAAATTTAATTTTCCAACAGGACTTGACACCTACACACAGTGCCAAAGCTACCAGTACCTGGTTTAAGGACCATGGTATCCCTGTTCTTAATTGGCCAGCAAACTCCATCCATCCATCCATTATCTTTTACCCGCTTCTTCCATTTTGGGTCATGGGGGTCGCTGGTGCCCATGTCCAGCAATCACTGTGCGAGGGGCGGGTTACACCTTGGACGGGTCGCAAGTCCATCACAGGGACACATAGAGACAAATGAGACAAACGACCATTCACTCTCTCACTCACACCTAGAGACAATTTAGTTACCAATCAGCCTAACATGCATGTTTTTGGTTTGTGGGAGGAAACTGGAGTACCCGGAGAAAACCCACGTATGCACGGAGAGAACATGCAAACTCCACCCAGAAAAGCCCCCGGACCGGGATTTGAACCAGCAACCTTCTTGCTCAGAGGCAGCAGCCCTACCAGTTGCCGCCAGCAAACTCGCCTGACCTTAACCCCATAGAAAATCTATGAGGTATTGTGAAGAGGAAGATGTGATACTCCAGACCCAACAATTCAGAAGAGCTGAAGGTCACTATCAGAACAACCTGGGCTCTCATAACACCTGAGCAGTGACACAGACTGATCCACTCCATGGATGCCACATTGCTGCAGTAATCCAGGCAAAAGGAGCAACAACTAAGTATTGATGCTGTACATGCTCATACTTTTCATGTTCATACTTTTCAGTTGGCCAACATTTGTAAAACTCACTTTTTTTGTCTTAATATTCTAATTTTCTGAGATACTGAATTTGTGGTTTTCATTAGTTGTCAGTTTAATCATCAACATTAAAATAAATAAACATTTGAAATATATCAGTCTGTGTGTAACGAATGAATATAATACACAAGTTTCACTTTTTGGATGGAATTACTGAAATAAATCAACTTTTTCATGTTTTTCTAATTTTATGACCAGCACCTGAATAGTGGCAGCCATCTTGGATTTTGACCTGGGAAACTGGCAAGGAACCTTTCTTACACATCACACCAAAATGGAAGTCAGTACCTTCCTTCCCCCCCAAGTTATTGTGCTCAAAACATGGATGGACAGCTGGATGAGGCGTATTTCTATTATTTCTAGTTTCCTCTCTGCGACGGTGACAAAAAAGGCCTCCATTTTTTTTTTTTCAAATCTAGTAAGTGCTTATAAAAACCAAAAAGTTCAGAAAAAATGGTGTCAATAATCTTTAAGTGGAAAAATTAACAGTAAAAGGTGAAAATTTATTATTCTTTATTTTACAGGCTTTACACAACAAATTATTGTCAAGTTTGTTTGGACTTTAAAAACAGTAAAACAAAATCAGATCGTCATCTGTTATTTTCTTTACTCAAGTCACGTCGTTACAGTTTGAGATTCTCGTCTTTTGTCCCTGAATCTAGTAACAAACTGTCAATCTGACCTACAGTACACAATCTGAGTGAACAAGCTGAAATCTGAGTGAAACAGGGTTTATACACTTTGACAGACGGTGGTCGGAGTTCGCTTTAAGCCACTAATATGTGTCTTAATGGTTTTCATGTTGTCCTCCAACTGATGCACAGGTGTTTTATGCGGTACATTTTTATTTGATCAAATAAATACTTAAGAGTAGAAATGCGCTTTTTCTTGTACCTTTAAAAAATTGGAGACTGAACAAACTTACATGTAAAACACACAACTAAATTTGAATAAAGAGGCACTGCAAGTCAGTCAATAAAGTCCAAACTGCAAAGAAGCACAATTCTGCTGAAACATCAAAGCAGTGTTTAAAATAACGACACGCCCCTCACAAGCTTTCGAATCCACAACCCTAAATGTGCATCGTCTCGTAGTTTCCATGTAAATGCCGACTTTACTGAACAGTTTCCCAACAATAAACTCGGATCCGTTCGTATTTGGCTGAATTAGAGCGGCGTCTCAGAACTGCACGGCGCCGGGCGGGATGTCAAACATGGACGGGTCGAACTGCTGCCCTTTGAACGGAGAGCCTTCTGCATCCCAGCCCTTCTTCAACATCTCATGCACCTTCTGTGGACAAACAGAAAGACCGCTAGATCAAATGATAATATTAAATACCAAACGTGCTAAAAGTCTGTACCTGTCCCACATTTTCCACAAACTTCAAAGGATTTTACACGATGAGACAAACACAAATTGAAGTGTTTTTTAAAACACTTTACAGCTACAGCTGAGTGAAGCTGACACCCCACCCACTTCCAAAATTAAAGCAACTAGTCTGAATGGTTAGTGCTCCGTTAGTGCTGGTTTGTGCCGTTAAAATTTTCGTTTATGCTGCTTTGCTTTCTGAGATATTAAAGATTAATTTTTAGCTCATCCAAAGGTCACAATCCCCCCATGTTGCTCCAAAACAGACGGGAGTGGTCTACTTTTTTAGTGCTTCGTTAGTGCTCGTTTGTTCCGGTGAAACTAGCGTTTGTGCTGCTTTAGTTTATGAGATATTAAGAATTATAATTTCGCCCGATGACGTCACCACTCCAGTCCGTTTCGGAGCAACGTGGGGGTATTGTGACCTTTGGATGAGCTAAAAATTAATCTTTAATATCTCAGAAAGCAAAGCAGCACTAACGAAAATTTTAACGGCACAAACCAGCACTAACGGAGCACTAACCATTCAGACTAGTTGCTTTAATTTTGGAAGTGGGTGGGGTGTCAGCTTCACTCAACTTACAGCTACAGGTCTGATGGCGTCTTCAGTGTCCCTGAGTCGTTCGACAGCTTTCACTGTAATTACAGCTCCAAGTCTTTGGGATGTGTCTTTACCAGCTTTGCACATCTACACTGAAATTTTTACTATTCTTCACGGGGAAAGGTTGTTCTGAATGTCTTTTGTTTCCAAGAAAGAATGAATCCAGCTATCTGCAGATATTGAAAGATTTGTTAATACTCGTACAGCTCATTGAAACGCTTCATTTCCTGTGAAATTTGTTCAATTAAAAGCACTTGTCTAACATTTATCTGCCTAAGTAAGCTGCAAACTAAACAAAAATTATGTGAAATGTTTATTTTACAAAGGGCTAAAGTAGTATGAATGGATTTGTTAGTACTCCTACTCCTTAGCTTTGATGAAGATGTGCACGTCACTGAACATGGAGCAGAGACCGAGCTGACTGCAGAGCTCAAGAGAAGGTTGAAGAAATCCATGTTAAAGGTAAACACCATCTCCAAGCAGCTTCCTGCTCTGACCACAGCTGCCATTATTATTAAAAAGTAAGGTTCAAGAACAAATGGCAGCCCAGGTCCATCAAACAGGTGCCGTATTTTTTGCCGTATAAGTCGCACCTCTTTGCATAAAGTTGCAAGTCCTGCGACTTGTACACTGAAGCAACTAATATACGCTTTTCATATTTACAACCCAATTTTTGGCTGAGATCTGACAATTTCATTCATTCTGACATGAAAAATATTAAACACTTTCAACAAAGTCTATGCTCAATAATCCAGGTATATAATCCAACATTTTTCAGTCAGGTCATCTGGACAGTTTTTAAAAAAAAAATTTGTGCTGAAACGTTTCGCCTTCGATCCAGAAGGCTTCATCAGTCAAGGAAACACACAACAAAACTGATTCTTCCTCCAACAGCTTACTCCAAAGTGGAACAAACCAGTTATGTTGGTGCTAAGATGGTGTCTTTGTCACGCCCCCTCCTCCACTGCCGGCCCTCTTCTTTGTTGACAGTCATGTCAAACTGGTTGAAAACAACAAAGTCCATGCTCAATAATCCAGGTATCTTAGCACCAACATAACTGGTTTGTTCCACTTTGGAGTAAGCTGTTTGGGGGAAGAATCAGTTTTGTTGTGTGTTTCCTTGACTGATGAAGCCTTCTGGATGGAAGGCGAAACATTTCAGCACCAAAAAAAAAAAAAACTGTCCAGATGACCTGACTGAAAAATGTTGGATTAAACACCATCATTTGCAGATGCTAGAGGGTCCTCGAGGTTTATGGCAAGCCAAGTGTCTCATTAATAGGTAAAAGTGGCTATTAATGACACACTTGCCATAGAAACCACCTTCGTCTCGCTCTGGAACTTCTGGAGCAAACATCAAACCAGTTTCATTTTGCCGTGCCGCCCAGGAGAAATGAAGCTGATTTGACCGTTGAAGTACATTTATTAAGGAAACGTTCAACAGAGACACACCTTTACTAAAATGTCAAGCAAACAAATAATTGTTTTAGGTGATTAGCAAGAATTTAACAAGATAAAGTCCTCCCGTGCACGCACCCGGCAGCCTATCATTTTTTGGCACAACACTGGGCCACATTTCCAGGTTGTCAGTGGTGACGCATAATAAAAGTGACTTATACGGTGAAGTGACTTATTTATGTTTTTTTCCACTTTAGTAGACATTTTTGGACTGATGTGATGTTTACAGCAGAAAATACAGTAATATGGTAGAACAAGAGCAAAACACCATTCAAGAAGAACTCATTAAAGGTTTGTCACTGTTGGATCACACCATCCGTCACATCTTGAATCATTCTGGAAGAAGACCCAGGAGGGGCCCCAGTCCTGACAGAAAAACAACGCTGACAAGTTCCAGTCTCTGGGGCTGACGAGACCAAACTGGGGCTTGCTGGTCAGTCCTGTTGTTTTTTGATTATTGTGGAAGGGCACCAGTGTGTCTGTACCAGTGACACATGGTTCTTACCATTTCGTGGCTCTGAGGCTTCCCCTGCAGTTTCTGTTGGTAGTCGAATGTGAGTCGGTCCAGAACAGCGTGCTCATCATCATCAACTGTTGCCATGGAGCGCTCGCGGTTAATTTGGTTGATATCGATCTCCTTCTCACCTTTCAGTACAGCGTTCCACCAAACCTCAGAGGTTTTGCTGAGCGATAGCTGCAAGTCACAAACATCAAGGCATCATTTTAGCGGGTCGACCTGGAAGAGCGAACTCTTTGTGGCAACGTGCTGCAGCTCACATGGACTGAACTACACCGTGCTCGTGCACTCACCAGGACACACTGTCCAGGTTCTAAACTCCACAGAGAGTTTTCAGTGTTGATTTTGTGCGTGAATTCTCCCTCCATCAGTGTTTTGTCTTCAGCTCCGTCCTTCACACACACACGCAGACTGCTGCTCTGCAGACTGACACTGACCTGGGGACGATGACACAACACACACCTGCAGTCGGCACTCTGACGTGCTCCTGCTGTGTCAGAGGGCTGGACAGGCTGCACTCACCTGTCTGCCCTTCACTACCGTTCTGGGCACAAACACTCGGACCTCCACGTCAGTGTAGTCCTGAGACCAGCTGTAGTTTTCTCTCACCGCTCCGTTGTAACAGTCGGAATCGGACTGAAATGCATCTTGACTTCTGGAATGGATTCAAACAAGAACAAGGAACAACATTCATTCAACCTTTATTTCTACAGCTTAATCCCATTGAGCCTCGGGGACTCATTTACAAGAGAGACCTGGAAACATGCAGCGCTGTGACAACGTGTCCGCCTCTTCCTTCTTCTGGTTTTTATTGTCACACTGACACGTTCCAGATGATCCAAAAAAAGTTAATATCAGACAAAAGACAACCTGAGTTAATCAAAAATACAGTTTTTAAAACAACAACCTACTCGTGGATAATAGAGGTGCACCGATTTATCGACCCCGAGTTCCTTAATGTTGGGAAATTGTCCGATACTTGCACGAGAAACTGGTTTTACCGATTTTGTTTGTTTTAACAACAACTGTCTGAACTTCATTTATATTTCAGAGCTCTACCTCATGGCCAGTTAAAACAAGTTTGCATTGTTTCTAGGATATTGTTCAAGGGCATGTTTTTCAATAAAATGATATTGGAAAACTGAAGGTGCATTGTGACCTTATAACACCTGACAGTGTCTCTAATAAAACAAAATCAGAATCAGCAGGTCAGACTTTTTAGAAATCTGTAATTGGTCAGTAAAGTGCAATCGGTGCACCTCTAGTGGATAACATGATTTGATTCTACAGCAGGACTATTCAACTAGCGGCCCGTGGACCATGACTGAAGTCTGGTTCATCGTCATCGATGAGTTCGTTAAGAAAAAGAAAAGAAAAAAAAACAATTTGAAATGACATATTTCAGTAATCCTGTGCCCATCTCAATTTTCAACATTTTCATGAGCAGACAGAAATACGCTTTAAGAAGAGCCCCTCTCCCACTGGAAGCATTAATTTACACACAACACAACGCCAGGCCAGGCGATACCCAGAGACATCATTCTTCAGCCAAAACACTCACTGCTTAACCATTCGGTACTTTTCCACTTATACGTACCGGGAACAACCTCGGACTCCAGGTGTCAGTTTACAGCCGATAACAGAGACTTCAACATAAATACCAAAACCTGAACGGCACATTAACAAGAACAACCACAGGAAGTCAGAGAGATTTATTTGTCATTCGCACCTCATGTGGTACATGTGGTGGAACGAAATTATGTACACAGGGTCCCAGTTACATCCAACAATAAAATGTAAAAGAAAAGCAGTAATAACATCTAAGATATGAACTAAGAAAAACATCAACTAAAAATACACTAAGCACTCATAACATAAAACATTATGTCGAACAGCAGCACGAACATGAGTCTGTGTGAGCAGATGAGCACGCATGAACACAGCAAGATGAAACAGATCAGCAGCAACATGAAACAGATCAGCAGCAACATGAAACAGATCAGCAGCAACATGATGAGATTTTCCACAGTGATTATTTTAGTTAGAGATTCATGAGTCTAATAGCCTCAGGGTAGAAGCTGTTCCTCAGTCTAGTGGTTCTACACTTAATGCTCTTCAACCTCCTTCCTGAGGGGAGTGGGGCAAAAAGTGCGTGTGCTGGGTGAGTGAGGTCTTTCATGATGCAGGTGGCCATCTTCCTGCATCTGGAGGTGTAGATGTCTGTGATGGTGGGGAGACTGACTCCAACATCTTCTGTGCAGCCTTCACCACTCTCTGCAAAGCTTTTCTTTCTGCAGCTGTGCAGCCTCCATGCCACACGTTGATGCTCGAGCACAGGATGCTCTCCACTGCACACCTGTAGAAGGAGGTGAGGACTGAGCTTCCCAGACCAGCTCGTCTCAGCCGTCTGAGGAAGTAGAGTCTCTGATGAGCTTTCTTGATCAGGCTGGTGTTGTTGTTGCTCCAGCTGAGGTTGTTATTCATGTGTACACCCAAGTACTTGTAGCTGGAGACCACTTCCACCACAGATCCTCTTATGTTCAGGGGGTGTAGGTGTGTTTGTTCTTTCTGAAGTCCACAATCATCTCCTTTGTCTTCTTCACATTGATGTGAAGGTTATTCTCTCTGCACCAGCTCTCCAGGTGTTCCAACTCCTGCCTGTAGTTGGACTCATCATTGTTTGTGATGCATCCCACCACCGCTGTGTCATCTGCAAACTTTACAATGTGACAGCCTGGATGGGTAGCTGCACAATAATACATGAGCAGAGTAAACAGGAGTTAGCTCAACACACATCCTTGAGGAGAGCCAGTGCTGAGGGTTATGGTGGAGGAGGAGAAGTTGTGGATCATCACAGACTGAGGTCTGTTAAGAAGTCTAGTACCCAGTTGCAAATGCTTAGTCCTAGTGTGGATAGTTTGTCCATCAGGGTTTGGGGGATCATGGTGTTGAAGGCGGATGTGAAGTCCACAAAGAGCATATGGACGTAAGAGTTTTTCTGCTCCAGGTGGTTGAGCGCAGTGTGAACCACAGAGGAGATTGCATCCTCTGTTGATCAGTTCTCACGGTATGCATACTGATGAGGGTCCTCGTTGATGTTGATGGTTGTTTTGTTGTGGGTCATTATCAGTTTTTCGAAGCATTTAGCGACTATCGGGGTGAGGGCCACTGGCCGATAGTCATTCAGACCAGTCACTGTAGAGCTTTTTGGGACTGGGATGATGGTGGCAGTCTTCAGGCAGGTGGGAACTGTCTCCAGGGTAAGTGAGGTGTTGTCAAGATGTCTGCCAGCACCTCACAGAGCTGATCAGCACATTCCTTCAACACTTTTCCGGGGATGTTGTCTGGGCCGGTTGCCTTGTGCGGATTAATCCTCCTGAAGGTACTCCTTACTTCTGCTGAGGTCACGCTGAGATGCTCTTCATCCAGTTGTGAGGTGAGTCTGGTGCTGGGTGGTCTGTTCAGGTCTTCGAAGCGTGCGATGAACTTGTTGAGAGCATCAGGCAGTGATGGGTCTTTGGAGCATTGTTCACTCCTTCCTTTATAATCTGTTATGCTCTTAATGCCCCTCCACATGCTCCGAGGGTCTTGGAGGTGAATTGACCCTCGGTCCTCTGTGCATATGTGACCTTGGCCTTCTTAATACCAGCAACCAGCTCTTTCCTTGTCCTGCTCAGCTCCTGTGGGTTTCCAGACCTGAAGGCAGTGTTCCTGGCTGCCAGCAGGGTGTGCACCTCTGCATTCAGCCAAGGTTTTCTGTTTGGGTAACTCAACATATCTGATTGTGGTGACGTTGTCAGTACATGTACTAATGTAACCCAGAACTGAGGATCAATCAACCTTTATTTATACAGGTAAATCCCATTGAGCCTCGAGGACTCATTTACAAGAGAGACCTGATTTTAAACATTGTAAACAGTCAGAAAACATTGTAAACAGCCAGAAAACATTGTAAACAGTCAGAAAACATTGTAAACAGTCAGAAACATCGTAAACAGTCAGATACATTGCACATATTTCCACAAGGCTACCCAGCACGCTTTGCAGCTCACACAGTCTAGGACGCTCTCACAGAGAGAACTTTGTGAGTTTGAGGGGAAATAAAATAAAGTTCAACACATCTTTGCTCTAATCTGGGGCTACAAATATCTGTTTTGATGTTGATAATGTTTCATTACAAGAATTAAATGAGCAGACATACAGGTCAAAAGGTTGTGCGCTCTCGCGGGGGTGTGCTCTTTCTCTCCAGATGTGCGAGTTCTGATAAACTGATCATATCAGTGTGTGATCGCCCACGAGCCGGACTAATCAACAACAAATAGATTTATTACTGGGGGAATATTGAAGAGGATGCACAGCAGCTTTGTAGATAGTTTAAAAAAATAGTTAACCACAAATAGGATGATTACATGAGTTAATTAATTACAGTAAATAACATGAAGGAGACGTTCGGCATGCACACGCTCGCCTGCAGCCCAGCTGAGTTCTGCTCCGCCTCTTTTGGTTCCACTCAAAGCTCACACCTGAGTGGGAGGTGGCCGCTTCACCTGTGATTTATGAACCGTTGAGGATGAACTGGTCTGTGCTGCCACTTTATTTCAACTGAGAACTGGTTCTTAATGGACCACCTGGAACATGTCGGTCATGCAGGGAAGATTTTTTTAATTTAGAGAAGTGTAAAGATTTGTAAGGTCAGTGATGACAGAATAATATTGGTGTTGAAGAGGAGGCATAGTGTGTCATTTTTGTTTTTTATATTGTTTCACATTCGAATATCACTACCGGTACTTTGATTGCAACTAAATAAATCTCAAGATGTCATTTCTTTGCATTACACTTTCGGGTTCTGTTTATTGCATTTATGACTCAAAGCAACAAAATAAATTTAAAAGGTAACAGATCATTTAATACTTGGTTTACTTTGTTTATGGTTTATTATAGTGTTTGTTTACACTATCATTTAGTTGAACAGCTCTGCTCTGGTGGAACTGAGCCCAGCTTTCCAACATATTACAGTTAAATCATGATTTATCAAGGAGGGCATTTTTCACATAGAGCCAGGTTGAACTGGACAACATTCCCCCCTTAATAAATAAAATCATTATTTTAAACTGCGTAATGAAATTACTTGAGTTATCTTTGTCTAATATTAACATTTGTTTGACGATCTGAAACAAACAAGTGTGCCAAAAAATGAAGAACAGAAGATATTTCATTGCATTATATCTGAAATGTTTGGTGCTCAACTCATTGTGAGATTTATGACGTTTGTCTTGATGCCACCGATTCATCGTTGTAACACAGAACCTCTGGTACTCACTGCTCTGCTGCAGCAGCCTGCTCAGCTGGAACATCACTTCTGCTGCCGACAGCCTGAGGGGCCACAGAGGCATCAGGAGTGGCCTCCTCCACTACATCTGAGGAGACGCGGTCCATCTGTGACGGCTCGGTGTTGCTGTGCTCCTCGGTCTCCTTGCAGGCTGCAGAGTTTACCTCCAGCTCCTGGATGGCTGGGGGGACATGTTTACTCGCTCGGCTCTTCTGTTGCTCGCTCAGCGCTCTCTCCCGGTCATGCTCTGCCAGCTTCTCAAACACCTGAAATGTCTGGGAAAAGAAAACAGTGACGTCCCAAACCAGGTGCTGATATTAGAATGGGAGAAGTTAGCTGCTTCGGTGGTGTTTGGTTGAAATTTAAACTACTGGAAGAACTTGCCCAGTGAGGAGCACCTGAATGGTCTTCAGCTACAACTAAAAGCTTTAGCACAAAATCTGAAAAACTTACAGAGTTATCACCATTTTTATGTTTTCTTAAGTCAGTTGGCTGTGGTGGCCATCTCAAATTAAACTGGACTTCAGAGTTAATCAGTCACACAGATCCATCCAATAATTATTTCCTGAAAGTGTAAAAATCCTTGCAGTGGTTCTTCAGATATTTTGCTAACAGACATGAAGAGACAACTCCAAATGGTAAAGTTCTACACAAAAATCTTTGGCAATCTGTTAGCCCACATTATGTGTGTTGGGGATAAATCTCAGCTACTACCACACCAAATCTTGAAATCTGTATTAGGCGTAATAATTGTTTTTTTGTTTTACATATAATCAGCTGGCTGTGGCAGCCATCTTTAATCAGAGTGGCTCTAAAAGTTAATCAGTTGTTGTACAGTTCTCCAATTACGTTCAGTAGTTCATACGATGTTTCAGCAACAAACACACAAATTGTAGTTTACAACCGCAAACATCTTCAGAAACATTCATCCCTCGTTAATATTCTGTTGATGGTACCAGTGACCCCCGCGACCCGAAAAGGAAGAAGCAGGTAAAGATGGCTGGATGGATGGTACCTGCACCTGCAATGAACATGTTAATTAGGTTCTTCTTAGGAGTGACAAGGATGGATAAGATTAGGAATGAGATCATCAGAGGTTCAGCACAGGTTGAACAACGGGGAGATAAAGTTAGAGAGACCAGACTGAGATGGTTTGGACATGTCCAGAGGAGGGACAGTGGTTTGGACATGTCCAGAGGAGGGACAGTGGGTATATTGGTAGAAGGATGTAAGAAATGCAGCTGCCAGGAAAAAGACAAGGAGGAGACATATGGATGCAGTTAGAGAGGACATGGAGGTGGTTGGGAGGACAGAGTGAGATGGAGGAGGATGACTCTCTGTGGTGACCCCTGAAGAGGGAAAAGCTGAAAGAAGAAGTCTGGATAGTACCTGTAATTTTATTTAAGATTAATATTAGTGTAATAATGTCAGTGATTCTTATGGTTGTGTTCAATCATACAGTCAAACTTCACCTTCAGCACCATCTTCTCCGCAACACCAGGAGGGAAACCCATTTTGTCGTTAGGACCAGACAGCAGGCGATAGAAGTCCGTCTTACGATACAGAAAGCCAAAATAGACCTGCAGGAAGTCTTGTATGTTCCCAACGTGCTGCAAGATCCCCAACAGAGCGTTGTCATACATCTCTGTCATCTCCACGGGCGACGCCATCGCACTTTTAATGTTTTTATATCTTTCAACGAACCCGAGAGGTCTTCCAACCACCAACAAGTGACCAGAGCACGACAAAAGTGTGTTGTTGTTGTTGTAGTAAACCGACAAGTTGACGTTTCTAAAAGACGGTTTTTCTTTTTTTCTAGAACAGTGAAACCTTTTCCGGTGCAATGCTTTCATAATAAATTTTTATAGTTCTCCACAAGCGGTCAAATAACACTAAAAAGTGATACAGAGTTCTGTAAGCTTAAAACACTAACATGTAAATAAACGTTTTAAAGTTTAAATACAGCGCAAATAAAATCAAGTGTTGTTAGTAACTAAAAATATATTTTATTTTCTTATTTCCGGTTGGTCCAGCTCAACACCGATCCGGTAAAAACAACTAACCGCTTTTAAATTCCATTTCCGGTTAAGCGTCGCGGCTTTCAAGAGAAATACTGTTTTTGCTTTTGTTTCACAAGCTTTAGTTCTAACAGTATTTGTGAAACGCTTCTAAACTATACCTGGTTTGTAAAAATTAGAGTTACGCGTTGGTTCATTTCGCTTTTCAAGTTAAACAGGGAAGAAAAACATGGCGGCGTCCTTGACAAGCACAGGGAGCGTGAGGCTACTGGTAAGAAAATACATATTGAAATAGTTCTTTGAAATTATATTGTCATTTTAGATAACATTATACTTTAATCAATGTTCATTTCTCCGGATTCCGTGTAAAATGTGTAATCAGGGCCACTGTTGTTACACTTTAGGACATGTAGGCACCCACCGCTACCTGAACAGGCTTTTGAGTTTTTGCAGGGTACACATGATTCCTGCATTTTGAAATTACTTACTCTCATTTTGACAATAAACCCTTTGGTTTATAATCATCGCAACAATTTCCTGGTTTCCATGATCTTTTGTGTTTGCAGAGCGCCTTGGCTCGGTCCAGCTTGCTGTGCAGTCCTGGAAACAGAGGCCTCCATGTAACTGCAGTTTGCTGCAAGGTAAATAAACACATTACTGTTATATGTCTTTAATTTAAGATTATTTATCATCGCTCAACTTGTATTGTCCCCTAAATGAGTTGCATGATGCCTTTTTTTTTTTTTCTTAGGGTCTACAGTTTTGTGAGTTCTCAGTAAAATTTATTTTAACAGCATTTATTCCTATTGTCTTTCACTTGCCTTGCAGAATAGAGCTGCTCGTATTCGCGTGGGCAAAGGCGACAAACCACTGACATACGAGCAAGCGTATCATCCTCATCACATTGCCCACTATAAAGGATGGCTGTCGCAGCACACCGGTGAGCATCAGTGAACAACAGTTCAAAATACAAACAAAACACATTTGTGTGATACAAATGGAATGTGCTGGAAACCTTTTCCACATTTATGCATCTTGTTTTCCTAGTTCACTGTTCTTCCCTCTAGAGGAAGGCAACCGTAACTACAAAAGCAATTGAAGATGTAAAAAATATGTGGTAGATTGAACAATGCTCAGTCAGGTCATCTGGACAGTTTCTTAAAACAAAAAAAGAAACTGTCCAGATGACCTGACTGAGCATTGCTGGATTATTACCTGGATTATTGAGCATGAACTTTGTATGTGGTAGATTGATCAGTGATGGATGGGAAAATGTAAAGCAGGATTCTGTTTTGTTCTTCAATGACTGTTTTTCTAAAAAAGACCGGGATCTTAAGTCTGTCTTTACAAACAGTCTGTAAGCAAAAAAAGTCAATATTCCTAGAAAAGATTTTGTTCTAAAAAAACGATTGAGTAGTAATTCTACAAAAAATATATACTCCAGATTAATCAAATTAAATGTGGCTTTAAAAAGCAAATCTTGAAAATGTAGAATTTAAAAGTAGTGTTTCTCATGAATCCCCCAGTGTGGGGTTCAACTGGGCCACTGGAGGACACTAAACCCATTCTTAAACCACCGGAGTGTTGCTGCAGTGCTGCGTTTAGACTCATTGTCCTGCTGGGAGTAGACCATCGGACCCAGTCTCAAATCTCTGGAAGACTCAAAGATTTCCTTCAGAAATTTAGCTCCATCAA
>NC_056515.1:16344595-16348015 GCF_014905685.2 Nematolebias whitei
ACCATTTCCAAGCCTCTGCTGATGAACAGTAGCAACAGCATGATGCTGCCACCACCATGCTTCACTGGTCTAAAAAAGGGGCTATAGCAGTGTAGATCTTTGACTCTTCGGTTTCTCACAATTTATTATTTTAAATATATTTCAAACAAATTTCCCCAATTGTTTCCAATACTTTGAAGTATTTTTGTCAAATTAACAAAATCAAATCAGAAATCCGATGAACTTCCAAGTTCTAAAGCAACAACTCAAGCATATCCTGATGCATGCTCAATAATCCAGGTAGAAAAGTTAAGTCTGGTCCTCTGGACATTCAAAAAATGTTGTTTTTGTTTTTGAATGTCCAGAGGACCAGACTTAACTTTTTTAGAACAGCTCAAGCAGATGAGGAGGTGGTGAAAGGTTTTGCTACTTATTGTATCATGCAGATTTGAATTCATTTTAGGTAATTATCACTGGGGGTGGGGGGGACTAATGACAGTTTTGTAAAACATTTTAGAAGTTTTTACAGTAATAAGCTGAATTTTCTGCACGTTTCAGAGCCGTCTCCCTGTTTTTACTCTTCACAGGTAACCTGAAAGGTGAGGGGGGGACTGCCGAGCGCACTGTGGAGGATGTCTTCATCCGGAGGTTTATGTACGGGACCTTCCATGGCTGCTTGGCCGATGAGGTCGTAATCAAAAGGCGTGGCAACATGATAATCGTGTGCACTTTTATGCTACAAAGCTTGTTGCCTCAGAAGTATTACTTCCTGATCGGATACTCTGAGACGCTGCTGTCGTACTTATACAAATGCCCTGTCAAGTTAGAGATACAGATTTTGTCGGGTAAAAATGTGTACAAGTGCATTTGATGGAGACGTGTCCATCTAATATTGAAGAGTTATCAGCTGCAGTGCATTTGCTATGAATAGTTTTTGAGCTCTGTCAGGAAGACACTGAGTATACCACAAAAATGATCTTTTAACTGTGCCGTTTGATCTCCAGACATCGTTTTTCTTTTATTTTTGATTGAAGCATGTGTTGTCTAATAAAAAGTAACCGCGTAAACAAGACTTGTTTCTACAAATCAGAAATAAATGTTACACGTAACAAAAGTGCTTGTTTTTTCAAAAGAATTTCTACAAATGTTTATAAGAACTGATGTGAAACTATAAAAGCAGGTAGTTGATGTCACATTTTCAGACCAAATTAAATTTCTGATTTTGCAAATTCAGAAAAAAAATCTTGGATTTGAAGAATTTTGTTTTGTTTTACGAGACGATCAGGAAAAGGTGAATCTGCAGCTTTGCAGAAACAAATGGTTTTGATCATTAATGTGAACAAGACTAATCTTGTTAAATTTAAAGCTAATGAGTGTTTTAGGATGAGATTTAAAACAGTTTTGAGTCGGTTTGATTTGTAGAGACAGTTTGTTCCACTTAGGATAAAGCTCGATTCCCTCTGCATCATCCTGCACCACCAGGCGACAAAATGCAAACGATCATCGGGTCCAAGAGTGTAACACAAGGCAGACCGATGCAGATCTGCTGATTCAGTGTCAACAATTATGACATTTATTCTGAAATGAGAAAGGAAGTGAGCACAGGGGAACTGTGTTGTCACTTTCGTCTGTTCGTGTTAAAAACGAGCTGCAGCGTTCTGTTAGCGTTCGGCTAATACCAACATTAGGAGTAACAGAAATGCATCTGTCAAGTGTTAAAAGTGCATTAATTTTTCAAAAACCTTAAAAAAAAATAATGGACTGAAGTTCAGATAAAACCCTCAAATATCTTTACTACTGAACTAAACTGTTTCTCAAAGTTAAAATTACTATCAAACTCCATATCCAGATGTTTTAGGTGTGATTTTACAATGAGCTTTAAGCTACTCAGATCTGCTTTTCTTATTAAAGTAGAGCAAATTTGAAGTTTCTACGTTGTTACGTTAATGAGGACTTAATTTTAGTAAATGTAGTTCTACAAAAATACTTAAGATTAATGAAGTTGGATGAGGGGCGAAACGTTTCTTTTTAACAAAAAAACGAAGTCCAGATGACATTCAACCTTTTTTGTTATTAATGAAGTTAAAAGTAAAAACTTAAAAGATCTAAACAAAACTAAAATGTGCTGCCTGTAAACCTATTAGTTCTAATTTATCTCTTAGTCTTTTTTTCCTCACCAAGATCTGAAATCCTGACTCATCTGAGTCCAGTTCACACCTCCACCATATAATGGTCACTTTTCTACATCATCCAATACAAAAAGCAACAAACTACTTTTATTTTACTTGATAAACGAACCTTGTTGTAAATGAATAACAAGCATTTTATTAAATGTGCATCTTTAATTTTAATCACTTTAATCTTGGCAGTGCAAATTTATTCACATTCAAGGCACAAGTGCAACACAAGGCACGGGGTAGAAATCCTTTAACAGCTACATGCAGAAGGTCCCTTTTCAATTCTCACAGAAAAGACATTTAAAATAACCTCAGTACATCTCAACCTCAGTACATCTCACAACCTCAGTACATCTCACAACCTCAGTACATCTCACAACCTCAGTACATCTCACAACCTCAGGGCACTTCGCAAAAGTTACACAGGATAAAAACCTGTTTTTGCATCCGAGGAACATGACGAGAAAATACTTAACATGAGACAGCAGAGATAAAAAATAATAGATGTTTTTATGAAAGAACGCAGAGGAAGTGACAGTTTAAAAACATTTTAAGGAGTTAGACGAGACGATTAACCACACCTTCAAAAACATTAAGTTTTAAAGCTCAAAGATTTCATGAAGAATTATTAAAAAGCTAAGTGCTTCGCTGACCAGATGCTAAAAAACAAACATGGCACAAAGCAAAGTCAAAGGAAGTTACTTGACTCAAAGTTTCAAACTAACTGTTTAAACGGGGATCAGTCAGACCATCGAATGTTTGACTCTGGATCGAGTCAGAACACATCGCCCCATGTTAAACTGTTCAAAATGGCATTCTGAATATTTGGCTTATAGTGCAGTCTATATGTAGATGATGTCACAGTCTATATGTAGATGTCAGTCTATACGTAGATGATGTCACAGTTTATATGTAGATGGTGTCAGTCTATATGTAGATGACATCAGTCTATATGTAGATGACGTCAATCTATATGTAGATGATGTCAGTCTATATGTAGATGACGTCAATCTATATGTAGATGACGTCAATCTATATGTAGATGACGTCAATCTATATGTAGATGACGTCAATCTATATGTAGATGACGTCAATCTATATGTAGATGACGTCACAGTCTATATGTAGAAGGTGCCAGTCTATACGTAGATGACGTCAGTCTTTACGTAGATGACGTCAGTCTTTACATAGATGACGTCAGTCTTTACGTAGATGACGTCAGTCTATATGTAGATGACGTCACAGTCTATATGTAGATGACGTC
>NC_056515.1:16348025-16348185 GCF_014905685.2 Nematolebias whitei
TAGATGACGTCAGTCTTTACGTAGATGACGTCAGTCTTTACGTAGATTACGTCAGTCTTTACGTAGATGACGTCAGTCTATATGTAGATGACGTCAGTCTTTACGTAAATGACGTCAGTCTATATGTAGATGACGTCACAGTCTATATGTAGATGACGTC
>NC_056515.1:16348195-16381472 GCF_014905685.2 Nematolebias whitei
GTCAGTCTATATGTAGATGACGTCACAGTCTATATGTAGATGACGTCACAGTATATGTAGAAGGTGTCAGTCTATATGTAGATGATGTCACAGTCCATATGTAGATGAAGTCACAGCCTATATGTAGATAATGTCACAGCATAGAGAAAGTGTGCTTTAACTGAAAATATTTTAAACTCAAAAGTATGAGATGAACGCGCACATCTCAGACAGGCAGCGGACATTTTGACTTGTCAAAAAGGGGAAAAGTTGAAGCTAAATGTTTTTGTGACTGAATGTAAAACCAACTAAAGGCTCTTTAGTTTGATTCATCCTCTGTATGTTACTGCTTCTGTGCAAAATAACCAACACACTTATTTCATTTTATCCTCACGAAGCTAATGATTTCACTTCCTGGTTTTCAGACTAAGCTAATGTGCTCCACGAACAAAAGGAATGTTTTTTTTTTTTACGTAAGCTCGACTTTTACATTATAATGAAGATGTTTCTGAATACAGAAAACAACCTTTTCATTTTGCACAATACTTGGAGCCTAAAATCAAACAACTAAGTGGAACTCAGCCACAACGTCTTTTACTAAATGTGTGTTTATTCCCTTTTAAAACAAGTCTAAACGTCTTGGTGCTTGCAAACTGACAGTCACATTGTAAGGAGGCAGCAGCTGCTCAGATGTAGTTCCGGCAGCTGCTGTTCACACAGGACTGAAGCTTTATGAGCCGCTGGTTCATCATCTGCAAGATGGACGGTTCCACCTTCTTCACAATGTTTTCTAGTTGGTATGGGTCTGATGACATGTTGTACATCTCTACAAAAGACTGAGGAGACAAAACCACAGAGAGAAACGTTCAACATCTGTCGGTTCCACAAAATGTGAAAAGCATACTGATTTGTTAAGATGGAAATAAAATAAAATAAATCAGTGCACCTCACTGTCTGCAAACTCGCAGTACTGCAGGTTCTGATCTTTGTCCAGAGTCCTGACGCAGGCGTATGTGTTGTTGTAGGCATCCTCACACACACAGTCTGGAAAACATTGCTGAGAAAAGAAAAAACAAAAACGGGTGTCATTCATCTGGTTGACCAGATTTTGACAAATGCATTTACTGTATTTTCCACCCTATAAGTCGCATCAGTCCAAATATGTTTAATAAAGTGGAAAAAATCCATAAATACGTAGCATCAATTATGCATCACCGCTGACAACCCGGAAATGTGGACCGGTGTTGTGCCAAAAATCGATTGGCTGCTAAATGGCGGCCACGGGAGCGTGCACGGAAGGATTCAACAAGAATTTAACAAGATTAACACTTAAAAACAATTATTTGTTTGCTCGAAATTATAGTAAAGGTGTGTCTCAGTTGAACTTTTACTTAATAAATGTACTTTGACAGTCAAATCAGATGCATTTCAAAAGTATTATCTGCCTCAGTGCTCTGGGAGCGCGCAGAGGGAGGAAATCAGGAAGGAGGAACGCTGTGCATTTCTTCAAAATTTAACAAAATAACCACCTAAAACAATTGTTTGTTTGCTCGACATTATAGTAAAGGTGTGTCTCAGTTGAACTTTTACTTAATAAATGCACTTTAATGGTGAAAATAGCTTCATCTCACCGGGGCAGCGCAGCGAAATGAAGCTAATTTGACGTTTGTTCCAGGCGAGCTGGATGAGGGTGGTATGTATGGCAAGCCGATTGTGTCATTAGCCACTTTTACCTATTACATGACACAATGGCATGCCATTCTACTTGAGTGCCATCTAGCTGCTGAAAATGGTAGTGTTCAATATTTTCAGTCAGAATTAATGAAAACGGTCATATCTCAGCCAAAAATTGGTTTTTAAATATGAGAAAAAAAATCCTATGAATACGTCGCTTCTGCGTATAGGTCGAAGGGCATGAGAATTATTATTTTTTTTTAAAACGCGATTTATACGCTGAAAATTACAGTAAGAAGATTTTTTACAACTGGCTGCATTTCATCTACCACAGTCTCTTTAGTCATAACAGCTGTCAAAACACGCAATGTCTGCTTTTAATTAGAGTCTTTTGTGTATAATGTATATCATAAAATTAATCACAAAAACTCATCATTCATTACTGCGTTAGTAAAATAATCCCCAGATGTAAGCAGATGTTTTCAAATTGAATTTTGACTAAAACACTTGAGGTTGAGTCACAATAACCCCAGACAATCGTTAGAAACAATTCAAATCCAAAACTTGGAAAAATCCTGTATTTTCACAGATATTTAGCCTATGAGGAGTACTGAAGGTTCGAAAACGTCACCGTGACAAGACCGAGGGCTAATAATGGCTTGTTAGTGATGGAAGTTTGTCTTTGCCGGCATAAAAACAATTTAACAGCACCTGTTGGACTGACCCATCTGTCACTCTCAGCTGAAAGGTGTGGAGATAAATGAGCATCACAAGTAGTCACACAAGTGCACAACAAGATTTGTACGCATACCACAACATTCTCAAATGCATAAACAGTTTTTGTAATGTGCACATTTCAATATGCGCATGTAGGAATACACTGCACATACAAACTGTCACAACATGAGCACAAGTCACTGGTTCCAGACAGATCAGTCTACACAAGCACTGGATCAGCTGCGAATGTGACTCGAGGCTTTTTCGCAGCTCCAGATTCATGAAGGTGGTGCTGCGTTCAGGGCTGGTGAAAAGCTGGGTCATCTGAGACTTACATTTACTGGGTTATTAGAAATGTACAGTTCACATGTGTTAACATGTTCTTCTTGTGGAAAAACTACAGGAAAAACATAATTTCCAGGACTTTTTTGTGTGGACTCTACATTCGAAATAAACTACTGAAGTTTGTTCTTCTTGGGGGGTGGGGTGGGGAGAGAACTACTGGGAAATTATAGTTTTCCAGTATTAAATATATTTTTCCAATATATTTCCCACCTGAAGAATCACCTACTCATTTCAGGTTATTTCCATAAAATTAACATTTTTGTAATCCAGTAACATTAATATAATATAATATAATATATATATATTTTTTACAAGCCCATAGATGTTTAACAACAGAAACAATTATAATAAAATGTAATAAAATACACCAAAATGCAGGAAATCAAATCTACTTTATTCAAAATTTTCTGGGGGAGGAACCACGCCCCACCCCCCCCCCCCCCCCAAGCTATTTGCATTCTGGCATCGATCTGTTTACAAATGAAGCCCTGTTACTTGGTATGACTACTGCCGTTATGATAATGCTGTTTTCTGTAAAGAGTTTTCTGTAATAATCTGAAGAAGTGGTGATATATTTATTATGTTCATTATGTGAACAGGTAAAGTTTGTTGCCATGTTTGCAGAATCACTAAATTAACAGATGCGTCCAAAGAGTTTAATGATGTTCAGCTCTGACGTTTCTTTTTGGTGCCAACACAAAAACAATATTTAGAAGGAACACCAAAGGACAAATGTACTTTTACTCCAGCTGGTGGATCTGAGAGTTCAAAACCCAAAGGACACGACAAAACAAACTATCCCAAATCAACACTTGAGAGGTTTTAAAGACTTGCTCCTTGTTCTTCATGTGTTAGTACGATTTGTGTGTTGGCTGCTTACAGATACTCCAGATCCCAGTTTTGGACAGTAGGGGTCCGATACTGGATTTCCCTCTCCAGTGTACTCAACGAGGAAATATGGCCTTGCTGTGCCATTCCGCAGTGAAGGAGCCTGAACAGAAATTTTAGATTAGATTTATTTATTTTTAATTAGCAGTATTTAGTAAAACACACACATTTCATGTAAATTAGCAGCCAACCATCTGAAAGAGGAAAGACTGTCCATCCATATTGACAGTGGACAGGTTGACACCAGATATGTCCAATATGGTGGGACCAAGGTCGATGTTCAGCACCGGAGCCTGTGAGGGTCAAACACAGGGACTCAACCTTACAGCAACAACACAACGTGTTAAAGAATGGCAGTAGAAATATTTTGCTCGTGGATTGTTCCGACCTTCAACGTCTGGTTCGGTTTGATGCCTGGACCTCGGACCAGGAGCGGGATCCTGATGTCAAACTCGTACAGCTGCCTCTTATCAATGGGGAGAGAAAACTGACCTGGAACAGAGAGCGCAGATGATCCAGCAGGAAATGCATCAAAGCCAAACGTTAAAACGTAACATTTTGATGTTAAATGTTACGTGTGTGTTTGATATGTTCCTTAACAAGATCGTGGTCCTGCAGATACATTGAAACTGCATAAAAACTGTAACGTTTATGGAAGAAAGCAGAGTTTATTTTCTAAATATTTCTGGAAAGATTAGATGGCTCAGACGTGTGTGTGACATCACCACACTTAGAAAATCAGCAATTGGATCAAATCTATTAAAGAAATAAAAATGCCAGTTCAGTCTGGTAAAATCCAGCTGTCCGTGACTCGTTAAAACTTTAAGTGATGTTTCATCTGAAAAGACGGCCTGAGATGGACAACTCTAAAGCAGACTGGCTTTTCTTACTCATGTTGCCCCATCGTTGTCTCTGCACAAATATTTAGCAGTGTCTTGCGAGTTTTGTTTACTGTTGATACTGCTACCAAATGTCAAAGTGCATCATCAGATCACGTTCTGCTGCATATTTTGCATCTTTCTCTAAGCTATGGGAGGAGTAGCGCATCAAAAACACGAGTACCGCATACAGCACATTATACAAAGTATTTTACAGTAGTCCCTCACTACTTGGAGTTATTGATCATCGCGGACTCGCTCTATCGCGGTTTTTCAAAATAAGATTGGACATGACACACAACTGGCTGATTGATGGATGAGGCGCACGATCAGGATGGAATTCTTATTTAAAATAAATGTTACATTATTTATCACCTGCTGCACCTCTGTGCAGCCCACACTGCAGGATAAACTTCCTGCTGCAGCTGATCAGCTGTTCTCCGTGCAGAGCGGAGAAGTGGGCGTGGCCAAGCACACTTGCAGGTGGCAAAGAGCAGCCGAGGCACAGAGATCGTGGTTTTTAACTTATCGTGGGGCTTCAGGGTCCCCTGTGATAAATGAGGGACTACTGTACAGCAACCTATAGCAGTGGCCTGGACAAGCAAAGACTGTATAACCTTTGACCTTGACCTTGGATCTGGGGTGATGAGAAGTGTGTGTGACACTCCATCTAGTGATGAAGCATGTGTGTATGGTTTGGTTCAATTATCTTCAGCGAATCAATAGTTCTGGGCTGGACAAAAAAAACTGGCTTTCAACGGGCGTATAATTATAGTAGTATTAATGTGCAAATAGTATTAAACTACTTCAATGTGTGTGTGTTGGTATTCTTACAAATTCAACTGTTCACAAAATTATGAACACTAGAAATGCAAATCAGTCTTTAATATCAGCAGCTCAGCTGGGACTGAGGCTGGTAAAGGTCTGGTGACTCGTGACGTTTGTCCTCGTCTTGGTTTACATCCAGACAGAGGAACAATCCTGCACGACACCAGACGAGGGCTTCACCCGAGCAGACCTGTGTGATAGCCGTTGTCTGACGTGTAGAAGATGTACGTGTTGTCCAGCTCGTTAATGCTCCCAAGTTTCTTCACCAGCGTCTCCACCATGTCGTCCACAGATAACAGCGACTGCCACCTGCACGACAGATCGGACTTTGGATCATTCTTAAAGAGCACATGACTTGTCACAAGGCACTGGAGAGCAACAGTGTACAGCTGCAGCGTTCCTGCAGTCAGCTGACTCTTGGAGGATCTACTCATCCCATAAAAACTCATTGTTAAAATGATTTTAATGCAGCTTTAAACATTTGTTTTTTAGGAACCATAAATGTGCAGATTAGCATCACTTTTAGCTGCGACTTACATTCAGAGATTAGTTACAGATACATTCACTCCAGTCTTTTCAATAACTTAATATCAAGTGAAATAACCACATGATACAAAACTGATGACAGTAAACTCTATAAATTAGCGTTAATCATATAAAGCATGCTAACTAGCATCATTCAAGGTTTGTTTAACAGGAGACGTATAGATCTTCTGGGTTAGTCAATTATTAAAGACGAATCAAAGTATCAGCCTGGCGCTGCTGATTAGATGCACCTGATTAACTAATCATCAGCTGGGTGATGATTACCTCTAAACGCTTGGGTTCAGACAGTTTGCTGCTCTGGAGCACATGTTAATACAATGCCTAGCTGGAAAGTATCAGCAATGAGCTTAGAGAAGCAGCTGCTGTTCCTGATCAGTCTGAGAACGGTTACAAGCAGGGGTGCACATGACTGGTACGCAGGTACGCATACGCAACAAAAATCAGGAATGCGTAGCATCACGTTCTTTGCGTACTTGACCGTCAAGTTATCAACACGGTACTTCCCGGTGGGCCAGTCTGATGTGTGAACTGCAGGGCCGGCGCTCCCGTTTAAAAAGAAAAATATTAAGAACTTTAACACCCAGGGCCGGCGGGGGCAGCGGTTTATTTTGTTGTTGTTGTTGCACAAGTTGTATCAGCGACGCAGCCTGTCAATCAGTCCAGTAGGCATGTCAGCAACTGACCTATCGACGACCTCAATTTGTCCCCAAGGTAAACACCCCTTACCTGCAGATATATGCAGGCCATCGTTTTTTTTCTTTCCTAGAACTTTATTAACAACACAAAACAGAACAATGCGCCAAGATACAAATACAAACTTGTGAAGTGTGCCATAACTACCAAATTTTTCACCCTATTCGTCATGTTTTTTTGCAAAATTTGCATGCCCTGCAACTTATACGCCAAAGCAACTTATTTATGGATTTTTTTCCATATTTAAAAAACAATTTTTGGCTGAGATACGACCGTTTTCATTCATTCTGACTGAAAATATTGAACACTATCATTTTCAGCCACTAGATAGCACTCGAGTAGTATTGCATGCAGTTGCGTCATGTAATAGGTAAAAAAGGGGTTATTAATGATACAATCAGCTTGCCACAGCCTCCCACCTTCATCCAGCTCACCTGGAGCAACCGTCACATCGGCTTCATTTCTCTGCGCCACCCTGGTGAAATGCAGCTAATTTGACCATGGAAGTGCATTTATTAAGTAAAAGTTCAACTGAGACACCTTTACTATAATGTTGAGTAAACAAATAATTGTTTTTAAGTGTTAATTTTATTACATTTTTGTTAGTCCTCCCATGTACACTCCAGTGGCCGCCATTTGGCAGCCAATCGAGTTTTGGCACAACACCGGCCCACATATCTGGGTGGTCAGCGGTGACACAGCGGTGATGCAACTTATACGGCGAAGTGACGTATTTATGGATTTTTCCACTTTATTAGACATATTTGGACTGATGCGACTTATAAGGCGATGCAATGTGTATGGTGGAAAATACGGTACATTTCACAAAATAGTGAGTTTTACAAAATAATGAAAGAGAAAAATACCAAGGACAACGAGGTACATCTGCAGCCTCCACCATGCAGGAAGCTGAAGCAGAGGATAGTGGGAGTGACACCGAGGACAGCGAGGAAGATGGCCCTTATTAAGACAAGGCGAGTACCAAACACCATCTCCTGGTGAGGAGCCCACGAAAAAGTTATGTGCACCTCTGGTTATAAGGTCATTTCTAAATAAATCAGAGTCCATCATTCTACAGAAAAATTATTTATAAGTGGAAAACATTTAAGACAGCTGCAAATCTTTCTAAAAATATCCCAAAAATGCACGCCAAGTTCACGCCAAGTTCACGCCATGCAACGCTCAGAGAAGAGCAAAAACTCAGGAACTCCATGTGAGACGCTCCAGGGCTGTTAGTGGGTTAAATGTTAAATGTCATGACAGGACAGTTAGAAAAAGACTGAACAAGCATGGTTTGTTTGAAATGCTTGTCTGGAAAAAGCCTCTTGTCTTTACAATAAATAAAACAATATAGCAGCCTGACTTCTCTTTTCGGTTAGCTTCTACAAATAAACACAACAAAGAAGTAATAATGTCCTTTGGGCAGATGAGACCATAGAAATATTTGGCAGTAGAGGACAGTGACATGTTTATAGGAAAAAGCGTAACAGCAGATAGCCATCATGCTAACTGTCAAGCACGGCAGCAGCAGGGTCATCCTCCTCCACCTCACTCTGTCCTCACTCCAACTACCTCCATGTCCTCTCTAACATCATCCATATATTTCCTCTTTATCTTTTTCCTGGTTTGTTTTCTAACAAGAGGATCTGGGCACCTTGCAGCCATCCATCTGTCCAGCAGCTAAAGCGTAGTGGATTACTGGAAACTGGTTCACGATACAACACAACAATGATCCCAAACATGAGCAATCTACAACAGAGTGGCTCAAAAACAGAAGAGTCGAGATTTTGCAAAGGTTCTTTCAAAGTGCACACTTCAACCTGACTGAAAAACGCAGAAAAACGTCATGATATTTCTGCTCAAGTTCTACCATCAAAGAGGGAACTTGGTTTTTCCACGTACAGTATTTTATTTTGTTTAATGAATAATGACCGGGTGGAATCTGTTGAGCATTTTTATAAACTTTAATGAATTAGACCATTTTGATTATGTCCTGATGTGTAAGACTTGGCAGTTATTTTTACGCCGGATGCCCTTCCAGAAGCAACCACAGATCACTGAGCTGAACTAACTGTATTAACTATATTAATTATATTAACTGTATTATCTGTATTAACAACACATTGTATCTGATGTGTTCCGAGTGTTTATGCTGTTATGTTCCACCAAAGAACTGAAATGTTGTACCTTCTTCTGTAAGCATTATCCAAGAAGACGACGGAGCTATTGGGCATGGGGTTAACGGTCTGACGCAGCAGCCAGTGTTTGTCCTGGAAAAATAAGACAAACTGAGCTCAGAGGAAACAGTTAAAAACCAGCTGTCATACTGGTGCACAGAGCCTACATGCACCTTCAGGCAGCAAGAGTCACGTTCTTTGACTTCTCCAGTGCTTTTAACACCATAAGACCTGCTCTACTCTGCAGTAAGCTCTGGGACATGCAGGTGAATGACTCGCTGGTCACCTGGATTAGAGACTACCTCACAGGACGACCACAGTATGTGAGGCTGCAGAACACCAACTCACACCACACTGAGCAGCACAGGGGTTCCTCAGGGCACGGTCCTCTCACCGTTTCTGTTCACCTTCTACACCTCAGACTTCATACACAACTCACAATGCTGCCATCAGAAGTTCTGGATGACTCTGCCGTTGTGGGCTGCATCACAGGTGACCAGGAAGCTGAATACAGAGGTGTGGTGGACAGAACCACCTGCAACTCAACGCTGTAAAAACTGAAGAGCTGCAGGTGGACTACAGGAAGAAGATCAGCACCCCCAACCCTATCAACATCTAGGGTACTAAGGTGGAGGACACTGTGGACTGCTGCAAGTACCTGGGGGTCCACCTGGACAACAAACTGAAATGGACAGCTAACACCAACTACAAGAACTACATTACACCAGTTTTGGCCTCACTGCACTGGTTACCGGTTCACTTTCGAATCCAGTTCAAAATACTCATGTATGTCTACAAATCACTGAACAGTGCCCCCCCCCACCCCCCACCCCACCCCATCTCTCTGATTTGCTACAACCGTATGTCCCACCATGTTCCCTGAGGTCAGTGGACCAGTTGCTCCTCACAGTTCCAGGAACTCGTCTTAAGTGCAGAGGTGACAGGGCCTTCTCTGTAGCAGGACCAAGACTCTGGAACGAGTTGCCTCTGCTTGTCAGACAGGCCCCCACCCTCTCGGTTTTCAAGTCCCGTTTAAAAACCCACTACTATTCAGTAGCTTTCAACACCAGATGATCTGCGTTTTGATCCTGTATGCTCCACACTGGTTTGTCGTCATTATCTGCATCGTTTTTATGTCTATATTCTGATTTACCTCGTTTTGTATTTTGCTTTGTGTGTTGACTGTTGTTCTGTCTGCACAGCACTTTGGTTGGCTTTGTAGCTGTTTTAAGTGCTTTATAAATAAAGTGGTATGGTATGGTAAGAAAGGACAGAGTCACCTTTTTTCTTCTGAGGAGACTCAGGTCCTTTAATGTCTGCAGGACCATGCTGCAGATGTTTTACCACTCGGTAGTTTCCAGCATCTTTTTCTACACTGTGGTGTGCTGGGGCAGCAGGTGACGAAAGCTGATGCCAACAGACTCAATAAACTCATCAAGAGAGCGGGTTCAGTTCTGGGAGTGGACCTGCAGTCTGACAGAGGTGTCTGAGCAGAGGATGCTGAGGAAACTGCTCCAGATCCTGAACAACATGTCACCCCCTGCATGACACCCTGGACTCTTACTGCAGCACCTTCAGTGAGACCACCGAGGTGCTCCACAGAACAACACAGGAAGTCCTTCAAACTTTTCAACTCCTCCCCCTTTCTACACATAGGACAATAAAAATTAATCCTGCACCACAATAAACACTTTAATGTTTCTGTTTGCACCTGTTTAAAACTTAATTGTTGGTATTTTTATATTCTGTTATTTTTATATCTTGTGTGATTCCTTGTGTTCGTTCCTTTGTACTGAAACTGTGTCACAACAATTTCCTGTGGTTCTATATAAAGTTCTCTCATCTTATAATGTGAGCACTCATCTCAAACGTACCTTCCCTGGTTTGTCAAAGCTGCCGTCTCGAGGTGCCTGAACATTGTTGTATTTGTCCTGGTACTGAGGTGCTGCCGTCCACGGGGAATGAGGGGCTGGAGGTGCCAGCATCATGAAGAACGGGTGCTGAGGACTCCGCTCGTCCAAGAAGCTGAGCGAGCGGTTCAGCTGGATTTGAGAACAAGGCCGAGAAGTAAACACCAGAGCTGCCAAACGTACATTTTAATAACATAAGCAATGTTTACTGCATAAGGGTCAGATATCAGAAGACAAGCACCAGTACTGTCTGATGATTGAGCTATAAAACCAGATGATTCATATATTTAGAGTTAACCCATATTAAGACCTTAATGATAAATGTACTGAAAGAAAACAGCTTCTCCAAAAAGACCAGTCCAAACAGGACTCATCTGTTGTTCCACAAACACTTTAATGTTCAAATTATTATATTTCTGAATGAATAATTGGTACAGGTACATGCTACCAAATGTATCTTTACAAAGATTGACGAAGTAATACAATAACAAAGTACTTTTTGGTGGAAAAGAGTCCAACGTCTTTCAAGTTTTGGTGACATAATACACCACAAAGAGAACATTAAAGTTTGTAGAGGTGCATCTAAATAAACCCCAAAACTTCTGGAATAATGTACTTAGGACAGATGAGACCATCACCGTTTCTTTTTATACTTAATATTTTTGTTATTGTTGGGTGTAATTGGGACCCTGAGTACATAATTTTGTTCCACTTCATGCACCACATGTGGTGAAATGACAATAAACCTTCGTGAACTTGAACCAAAGTAGAGATTTGTGGCCGTAATGCACAGCTCCTCCACGTTTGGTAAAAACTAAACAAAATATCAGCATGAACATCATGTGTGTGCTGCCAAGCACGGTGGTGGAAGGATGCTGATCTGTGATTGTTTTACAGCCAAAGGACACGGGCATTTGTATACCAAAATATTCTCGACTCAAACATGATACAATCTGATGGCTGAAGCTCGGACCAAACTGGGTCATGATGCAACAGAACAATGATCCCAAACAGCAGCTGATCTGCAGCAGAACCACAGAAAAAGATGATGATGAAGGTCCCGTCAAAGACTAGATTTTAACTGGACTGAAATGTTGTGGTGGGACCTTAAGAGAGCTGTCCAGAAACTAAATGCCTACAAACCTCAATTAATGAAGCAACACTAGAAAGAAGAATTAAATTTAAGAATTAAATATTTGACAGACTGATACAAAGTTATGTAGAAAAGGACTTCTTCCATCTGCACCGCCTGGCCAAAAAAAAGTTGCCACCTGGATTTAACTAAGCAAATAGGTACGAGCCTCCTATTGGATAATTACTGCATGGGGGACTATCTTTCAGCTGCAACAAGTTATTTAACCGGCCCTGTGATGGACTTGCGACCCGTCCAGGGTGTACCCCGCCCCTCGCACAGTGATTGCTGGACATGGGCACCAGCGACCCCCGTGACCCAAAAGTGGAATAAGCGGGTAAAGATAATGGATGGATGGATGGAAATTATTTAACCCCAATTGGTGCAATGAGTTGCTTCTCATTTCTTAAACAACCATGTTGAAGGCACATCGCGTGGTCGTGGAAAAGATGTCAGTCTGTTTGAGAAGGGTCAAATCATTGGCATCAAGCAGAGAAAACATCTAAGGAGGTTGAAGAAACTACTAAAACTGGGTTAAGAACTGTCCAACGCATTATTAAAAACTGGAAGGATAGTGGGGACCCATCGTCTTCAAGGAAGAAATGTGGCCGAAAAAAATCCCGAATGATGGTGATCGGCGATCACGTAAACGTTTGGTGAAATCAAATAGAAGAAAAACAACAGTAGCTCTCAGGGCTGTGTTTAATTAAAAAAAGTAAGAGCATTTCCACACACACAATGTGAAGGAAACTCAAGGGACTGGGACTGAACAGCTGTGTAGCCTAAAGAAAACTACTAATCAGTGAGGCTACCTGGGACAAAAAGGCTTCAATTTGCTAGGGAGCATAAAGATTGGACTGTGGAGCAATGGAAGAAGGTCATGTGGTCTGATGAGTCCGGATTTACCCTGTTCCAGAGTGATGGACGCATCAGGGTAAGAAGAGAGGCAGGTGAAGTGATGCACCCATCATGCCTAGTGTCTAGTCATCAATGCAAGATCTTGGTGAAAAATTAATCAACACTGGATGGAAATAGATCTTGTGACATTGTAGAAGCTTATTGAAACAATGACACAGTGATGCATGATGTAGTCGAAGATAAATTAGTTAATAAACACATTTTATCAGTTATGTATAGGGCTCAAAATAACACATTACCATTAAATATCCAAAGAAATTTTGTTAAAAGACAAAGTTGTTATAATCTTAAGGGGATAGAGATATTTGTCAAACCAAAACTCAGAACTAGTCTGAAGGGAAGGTCTACCTCAATCCAAGGAGTTGGATTGTGGAATGGTCTAGAGAGTGATGTGAAAAATCAGAATCAGAATCAGAATCAGTTTATTATCGCCATGTCAATGAACGAGGTTCACAAACTAGGAATTTGCTTCGACATAAGGTGCGAATAGTAATAAAGTAAAATAAAGTAAAAATAAAGTAAAAATGGAGTAAAAATGAGAACATTACATAAGACATAAGACCTGTGTACACCCACAAATAAAGTAAAATTAAAAACATAACATAACCATATGTACACCCATACAATAGAAAACAATAAAAAAGCTTAGAGAACAGTACAGATGGAGTATTCAATTATAATACAGATGTAATGTGACCAAAGCAGAAATTATGAGGTAGCATTATGAGTGTTCAGGAGTCCAACAGCAGAGGGGAAGAAACTGTTCTTATGGCGGGAGGTTCTGGTCCGAATGGACCGAAGCCTCCTGCCTGAGGGGAGTGGTTCAAACAGTCCGTGTGCAGGGTGAGCAGGGTCAGCTGTGATCCGACCTGCTCGCCTCACAGTCCTGGAGACGTACAGGTCGTGGAGGGATGGAAGGCTGCAGCCGATCACCTTCTCAGCTGAGTCCACAACGCGCTGCAGTCTGAGTCTGTCCCTGGCAGTGGCCCCGGCGTACCACACCGTGATGGAGGAGCTGAGGATGGACTCCATGATGGCCGTGTAGAACTGCACCATCAGCTTGGTCGGCAGCTTGGCCTTCTTCAGCTGTCGCAGGAAGTACAGTCTCTGCTGGGCCTTCTTGATGAGGGAGCTGATGGTCGGCTCCCACTTGAGGTCCTGGATGATGGTGGTGCCGAGGAACCGATAAGAGTTTGCAGTGGTGATGGGGGTATCATTACAGGTGGGGGGGGGGGGGGGGCCCGAGGGGCTGTGGCTTTCCTGAAATCCACAGTCATCTCCACTGTCTTCTGGGCATTGAGTTCCAGGTTGTTGCTGCTGCACCAGGTCACCAGCCGGTCCACCTCCCTCCTGTATGCAGACTCATCACCGTCCGAGATGAGCCCGATGAGGGTGGTGTTATCTGCAAACTTAATAAGTTTCACAGAGTCGTGGCTGGAGGTGCAACAGTTGGTGTACAGGGAGAAAAGCAGGGGGGAAAGCACACAGCCCTGTGGAGATCCTGTGCTTACAGTCCGAGTGTCCGAGACAGCTCTCCCCAGTCGCACGCACTGACTCCGGTCTGTCAGGAAGTCTGTGATCCACCTGCAGGTGGAGTCAGGTACATGGAGCAAGGAGAGCTTGTCTTGGAGCAGAGCAGGGAGGATGGTGTTAAATGCGGAGCTGAAGTCCACAAACAGGATCCTGGCGTAGGTTCCTGGGGGAAATGCCAAGTCAATGTGTACATTTAAGAAAAAGATCAAAGCTGAATTGTTAAAATATATATATATGAAGTAGCTTAGTGTGTTTTTGTATTGGAATTAGAAAAATTAGAAAGAGTTATTCATTTTGTTTTTTTACTTGAAAATTATTATGATTGAAATAATCGTTTGAAAAAAGGGGCAGATATAATAAACAATTTTCTTCTTTCTGCTGCCTTTCATTTTAAATCTCTTGTATTTTTTTTATATAGTTATGAAACTGTTTTGTATTTTTTAAAATGAATAAACTTTATACCATACCATAAAGGTGGTCCAACAAAATATTAGTGTGACCTTTTTTTGGCCATGCAGTGTATTTGCTGCTAAAGGAGGTTCTACAAGCTGATCTGGTGGATCTGTTGCATGCGTTTTTGTACATTCAATGTTTAATGTTCCATTTAAATTACCGTATTTTCCGGCGTATAAATCGCAGTATTTTGAATAGATTTGTCAGTCCTGCGACTTATACGTCGAAGTGACTTGTATACGTTTTCCCCCCATATTCACAACACAATTTTTGACTGACGCTTTAGATTTCTAAGAACTGCAACAGCGAGTCCTCCCACGCGTGCTCGCTTCCCTCATCTGTTGCAGGCGAAGGAACACTGGATGGATGGATGGATGGATGGATGGATGGATGGATGGATGGACGGCGCTGCGCCGCCCAGGTGAAATGAAGCTGTATTGACCATTAAATAAATGCATAACAAACGCGACGTGTCAGCGGTGACGCATAGCAAATGCGACCTAAACACTGAAGTGATTTATACGTCAGAACGTAGTAATTTAGGACGTGGTAAAGACAACATAATGCGTTTGTCCTGATACAGAAAACCCTAGCAAGGGTGTGCTTCTCCTTCTGCGTGACTGGGCGCAGTATTTTTATACAAAAGACTTCTCAGTTTCTTTTCACTGGAACTATTTTACGACTTTCAGACGAATCTGGAAAAGTTACATTACAGCTGTTCAGTGTCACTTGGCATTAGAGTTTACATGAATGTGTTTTAATGTAGGAGGACAGCTGGTTAGGCTGGTTAACTTGAAAGTTGAACCTGATAAGGAAGACATGTGGCAGCATGAAATGCTGAAAGAAGCTTAACTTCTTAAAATCTGCTAAATCTAAACAGTAAAGTGTTTTCATGAGCTGTGCGTCTACAAGAGCTTGGTCCATATGTTCGTTAGCTTCCACACGCCAGTAAAGAAAACTTGCAAGCCTTTGTAAAATAATGTTGTGCTACCAGCTGATCCATACAGCTTTTGAGGTTATAAGAGTTTTTTCAACCATAAACTCTTACGCAAGTGTTTGAGTCACTGAGATACTGCTGATCACAAGCTCAGAGCAAGCAGAAGTCACACGGTCAGAGTGATTTTGACTCACAATGAGGTCCGTCAGGTAGTCCTTCTCATAACTGTCATTGTGCTGTTCTGCTTTCCCGTTCACTGAAAGTGTGTAGTTGTAGTACTGGGAGTTTCCCACCTGAAAACCACATGCAAAGGATGAGATGACACAAGCGCTACAGTGCTGTGAAAAGCTCTCATTTGTCTTACAGTTTGTCTGTTTTTGACTTTTGCAACACATGTTTCAGATCAGCAAAGAATGTTAATATCAGACAAGCATAACCCGAGTAGAAACAATATGTAGTTTTTACATGATGAGCTTATTTATTAAAAAAGGGGGGAATAAAAGAGCAACAAACCTGGGCCAATGTAAAAAAAAAAAAAAGGTAACCACTTCCCTTGTTACATTATGAATTAACTGTGAGGGTTTTTTTTTTTTTTTTATAAAACTGAGTTGAGTTTTAACAGCCACACTCTGGCCTGATTACTGACAGGAAAATTAAAAACACTTGGAGCAATTGTCCACAAATGAAAAACATGGAAAAGTTGTGAACCTTCCCAGGAAAGGCCTGACGGACAAAATGAGTCCAAGAACGAAATCAACGATTCATCCAGGAGCCTCCAGAAGAGCCCAGAACAGCATGTAACGCTCTGCAGGCCTCGCTGCGTCAACAGCATAAAAAGAGATGAAGGGCAAAGATGGCCTCCGTGGAGGGTTCCAAGGGCAAAACCACAGCTGAGTTAAATCAACACAAAGACACGCCTCACATATTGGATGAAAACTGTCTTTGATAATCAAGACTTTTTGGGAAAATACTCTGGATTTACGAGACCAAATGGAACATTTATTGAAGATGTGTGACCAGTCAAACACGGTGGTGGTGGTGTGATGGTCTGGGAGTGCTTCACAGCTTCAGACCTGGACTGAAGCAGCTAATTTATTCAGCAGAATATGTTGGTAATTCACTTGCCAACATTATACAATTCTTTGCTTGCCCATAACTGACGAAAACATGAATCCTGTTCTCCACCAGAAAAATCCTGAAGGGGGATTTCTGGCCATCAGTTCTTTTGTTCTGCAGCAGGACAGAGAAACAAAAACCTCCAGCAACATTCCTCCACAGCCGTGTAAAACTACTTGATGCCAGTTATTGCAAACACTTGATTGAATTAGTTGCCACCAAGTAAAACACAATGAGGTTAAGGAACAATTACTTTCTCCTATAGGTTGGATTGGAAAGGTTTTTTTTTCCTTTAAAAACTGCTTTTTGTATTTACTGAGGTTACCTGCTTGATATGAGCCTTTGTTTGTTTATCTGGATTGTGCGTGACAACAAAACACAGAAGGAATTTGTAAGGGCCAACACGTATATTCAGCATATTGATTCAAACAGGACTCACCAGTGCATTCCACTGATCCCAGCCAGGTGGAACATGACTGACGTCTCCTGCATCCTTGTTACCGTACTGTTGAAACAAACAAGCCAAGAGAGACGGCATCATAACTCAACAGTCAAACCACCACAATAATTAGCTACAAACAAGAGCTGAGGACAACACTTTTGGGAGGTAATGTTTTTGCCTGTGCGTGTGTGTCTTTGTCTGTATAGTTAGCTTAATATCGTATGAACTACTGGACAGATTTGAATCACACTTTCAGAAAGTAGTCACAGGGTGTACATCTACAACTCATTAACTTTTGCAGTCAATCCAATTCAACATAGTGGCTACAGCAAGTCAACCTTAGCTGATACAAAAATGGCTATAACTCAATAAATTTTCAGAATTAAGGCTCAGTTTGGTGTGGTAGTAGCTGAGAGGCTTACTCAACACATACTTCATGTGCTAATGGATCATGCACCTGATGCAACGAGATTTGATCAAAATTGGCAATACCTCCACTATGGCATGCTGGAAATGTGGACTGTCCTCAGATCAATTCAAAATTTTAGATATTTTTCTGAAGGTATGAACAAAATTTAATTAAAAAAAAATAAAAAAATTAAAAAAAATCGAGAGCATTCATACTGTCAGCTACAAGACTAGAAACCAAGATTGTACAATTGAGATACGTGAGTGATCCAGAGTCTCACTTCCACTTCAACATATACTCTGTTTTTAAAAGAACCTTTGCTGTCCATAAGACTCCTGAGACGTTCATTTTCTCTTGCATCAAGTTTGACAACCTGCTAATCTAAACCAAAACCAGTGAGCACATCAACAAGAAGATGCAGTTAGTCACAGCTTTTACAAACCAGGACAAAAACATCTGCATTAGTAGAATGATGCCTGTGGAAATCAGCTCAGCATTCAATACAATCATTCCCATAAACGGGCTCAAAAAATGAGCAGCATGGAATTGGGCAGTTCATCATCTACATGGATCCGGAACTTTTTCCAACAACCCATTCTCGAATGTCCAGATAAGTGACCATACATCATATGCCTTTAGCCTGAAAACAGGAACTCCACAAGGGTGTGTCCTCGGTCCCCTCCTCTATTCCATTCAAAAATGATGCAATTGACACAATTTTCACTTTGTTGATAATACCATCAAAGTAGAATAAACACAGAAGAAAAATAAGACAGTTGGCAGTCAATAGGGATGAAGTTGACAGTCTATAGGGATGAAGGGCCACTAAAAATTCATTCAACCTTTTTTTAGACAGGTTAATCTCATTGAGCCTCGAGGACTCATTTACAAGAGAGACCTGATTTCAACAAAAATGATGACAACAATGGACAACAGCAACAACAATAAACAATTATAAAAAGTCATACTGCAGTTTTTATTTCTTTTTATTATTTTTTTTTTACAAATAGGATGGCTAAAAAAAAAAAGGTAACAAAAAACAGCTAGATTCTAAGGTGAATGTAGAAAACTAAAAACAGGAACATGTCTGCGTTGGTCCCTGCCAAGAGTCCAACAGGTTCTTAAAGACACTTAGAGAGGTCAAGGTCAAGAGCTTCAATTGTTTTTGTAAGGTATTCCAGGAAACAGGAGCGGAGTAGGAGAAGGCCCTTTTGCCTAGTTCAGTCCTCACTGAGGGAACACTGCAGGTAATAATGTCCTGAGAGTGCACGCTGTAGCTGCACTCACACAGAGACATGTAGGAGGAGATGTATGAAGGCAGCAGACCAAGAAGTGATTTAAAGATGAAAATGTGCCAGTGGGAGAGTCTGCGTGAAGTTAATGATGTCCAGTTAACCAGTGAATACAGGGTGCAGTGGTGGGTACGATAATCACAGCCAGTTATGAATCTTAGTGCACCATGATAGACAGCATCCAACATCTGCAGGGTTCTTGTAGGAGCGTTCATGTAAATAATGTCACCGTAATCAATGGAGGGAAGGAAAGTCACAGATACAAGGCGTTTTCTAGCATTCAGGGTTAGACAGGATCTGTTTCTGAAAAAGAAACCCAGTTTAACTTTCAGTTTCTTTACCAAGTTTTCCACATGGAGCTTAAAAGAGAAATGCGAGTCGACCAAGATACCCAAATATTTATAGGAATCAACAAACTCAATCGGGACACCGTTTGAGGATAAAATCAGAGGAAGAACTGCTGGGATCAACTTCCTATTTGAAAAAAGCATCCCTTTGGTTTTGTCGGCATTTAGGACAAGTTTGAGGCGGAACAAATCTGTCTGGATGTTGTTGAATGCAGATTTCAAAAGCTGGAAAGCCTTAGCAACAGTTTTAGCTCGACAATAAACAACTGTGTCATCAGCGTAGAAATGTATGGATGCATCAGGGATGTTTTTACCTACGTTATGTATGTAGATTGTAAAGAGGGTGGGTCCTAAGACTGAGCCTTGTGGTACACCAACATACAACCTGTATGTTGGTGTACCAACATTGGTGTACAAACAACCAAAAATGTGGATTAAAACCAAGAAAATCATCACAAAGACTTAATAAAATAGACAAAACCTTAGAACCCTGAACACTTTGCTTTCTATGAACAACAGCAGGAAGTGTAGAGGATATAAAGCTTCTAACTCCTCAATAATGACTCAGCTGACCTTGGACGAACTGCACGTTTCCTCTTTTTTAATTAGTCTTTTATATACATATTAACAATAAACTCACATTTTCTTCACCATAGAGCACAGGAAACATATCAAATGTTTAGACTAACAAATTCTAAATTTTTAAGAAAATAAAGTTATTTGATAGTAGCAAACACATCTTTAAAAAGTTGTGGCAGGGGCAATAAAATGCTGTAAAAAGGAAGTGGTATGAAAATCTGCTAAGTTCCTGGCAAAAGCCAATACAGATATGTTCCTGTTTTTAGTTTTCTACATCGCATTACAACCTAGCTGTTCTTGTTTCATTGTTTTTGTACAATTTTCTTTCATTTATTCTTCTCAAGCGTTTATATGCTTTCTTTTATGATTGTCAACTATTGTCTTTGTTGTCCACTGTTGTCATTATTCTTTGTTAAAATCAGGTCTCTATTGTAAATGAGTCGCCGAAGCTCAATGGGACTAACCTGTATAAATAAAGGTTGAATGAAAAGTGGTATGAATAAGAAAAAAAGTGCATTTTGCAGTTTTTTTTTTTTTCTTCTTCTTCTTTCGGCTGCTCCTTTCTTCAGGGGTCGCTACAGCAAACTAGCTTGCATGAAGACCTGGCAATTGTTTTTACACCAGATATCCTTCCTGACACAACCACAGACCACCGACCTACCACAGCCCTCTGTGTGGAGCAGAGAGCTGCCATCCAGGGTGTCCAGGGGAGCAGATTGTGGGGGTTAAGGGCTTTGCTCAAGGGCCCAGAGTGGGGAAATGAAGGTGGAGGCAGGTGTAGGTGCTTCACCATTCCCACCCACATTTTGATGTTGTCGGTACAGGATGTTGAACTGGCGGCTTTCCTGTCATCACAGGCCCATCCACTCTACCCTCTGCGCCATCACTCCCACAATTTCAATTAATTAGCTTAACTGATAATACCATCACAACAAAAATGAGACGTGTCAGTAAGAGGACTGGGTATAAAAGAGCATTTTAGAGAGACTGACTTTCTCAAAAGTAAAGATGGGCAGAAGTTCACAAGTCTACAAAAAACTGTCTAAAAATACTGGAACAATGTCTCTTAATGGAAATTGGAGGAGAATGTAAATATCCCATCAGCTACAGTTCATAATTTCACCCAACATGGTCAAGAATTTGGAGAAATCTCTGAGTTCAAAGGACCAAGTTGAAAGTCAACATTAGATGCAGGTGATCATCAGACCCTCAGGGGCCACTGCATTAAAAACAGGGCTGGTTTTGTTCTGGACGTCACTGCATGGACTCAGGAACACTTCCCCAGGGGGGGTGCAAAGGTGGCATGCCGGGGCTTCTCTGGGCCTGTGGTGTGGGGCTGTTGGGGTGTCTGGTCCTTAGTGTGCTGGGCCGGCCTTCCTCAGCTGCTGCTCCCTGCTGCTCTGGCCCCCAGCCTGGGGCCGACTTGCGGTTGCTGTCGGGTGGGTGGGGCGCATGGACGGCCCGACAGAGGCTTTGTCGAGCAGTCTCTGTGTGCCCGTTTATGTCTCGGGTTGGGTTTTAGGTGGTCCCCTCTCTTGGATCAATTTGGGCCCCCTCATTTAATGTGGGGTCTACTTCCCCCTGTCGTGCTCCCCTCCGATGGTGGGCACCCCTGCTGATAGTGCATTGGCGGCTCTCAGCAGCTGGGGCTGGGTGGTGGGGTGTGTGCAAGCCCACCCTGGTGGCTGCCTGCCGGGGCCTGGGTGCCCTGGCTCTGTCGGGCCTCTGTTGGGGGGTGGTATGACCTCGGGACTCAGTGTTCATGGCCGGATCTACTCTGCAGGGGCGGGTTGCTGGCGGGGCCTGTGAACTCGTCGTTGCAGTCTCTGGAGTTTCTGCATTGTGGTTGCTGTGATTGCCCGGGGCTTCCCTATTATTCTATCTCTGGGGGGTGCGGGTGTCCCTGTTGGGGGACTCACGGAGCTCAGGGCTTGGGGGCTGCTGTGTGTCTGTGGCTCCGGTCTTCCATGTGATGCCATCGTGTCCTGTGGGGACGGGTCTGTGGGTCCCCACATCCACTATTGAACATTTTTATGGAGAAACCTTATAGTGATAAGCATGCTCACACAGGTGTTTAGATTCAGGTGTTTATCAGATACACACTCAGTTGGGTTGTGGAGGCCACTAAATATACGTTGTATTACCATGTACTGTAGAAAATACTTTCTAATGATGTTACAAGTATCATTATATAAGTTGTTTGTTGTTTCTTGGTTTTGTCTTGTTTTTTTTCTTTCCTCAGGTCTACAGTCAGACTTCAATGATGTTCTCTCTCTCTCTCTCTCTCTCTCTCTCTCTCTCTCTCTCTCTCTCTCTCTCTCTCTCTCTCTCTCTCTACCGTTTAACCCTTCTCTCACTTTTCTGCTTTGTCATCTTCTTTGTTTTTCATTCCCATGTCCATTACATCTGAAACAAACCCAAAGTAAATTCTAATAAAATGTAATTTATATATCAAGCAGAGCATTAAGGCCGGCCATAATACTCTGCTTGTGAAAGTAAATCTGTTGGGTTTCACTTTGACACTCAGACAATAATTCTAAGTGTCACAATGACGGACAGGACAAGGGGGGGAAAAAAAGGGAACACTTCCCCAAATCACGATCTGTAAACACAGTTTGACATGTCATCACAAATGCTGCTTAGATCTAATAGGCAAATAAGCAGCCACATGTGAACACCATCCACACAGTCCACCGTATTTCCTGAGCCAAAGTTCAATTAAAACGAGAGAAAGTGGAAAACTGTTCTGTGGGCAGACAAATCAAAATTTGAACATCTTGTAGGAAGACGCCACAGATGCCACTTCCTGTTTACTACTGAGGAGACGGTCATCGGGCACTTTATCAACACACAAGTCAAAATACTGCCGGGCTGGCTGATGGTATGGAGTGCATTAGCTCTTATGGTACGGGCCACAAACCTGTCAGAGTAAAACATTAAAAAAAGAAAAACAATGAATGACACAAAATAAAAGGGAATTTAGAAGGAACCCTGCTTGAGCCTTTCAGATATTTGAGACTGGGACGGTTTGACCTTCCAGCAGGACACTTAAAGCAACACTTGAGCAGTTTATGGTGAAACAGTTACCGTATTTTTTGGCCTATAAGCAACAGTTTTTTGCACAATTTGCACGCCCTGCGACTAATACACCGAATCGACTTATTTATGGATTTTTTTTTCCATATTTATAAACCAGTTTTTGACTGAGATATGACTGTTTTCATTCATTCTGACAGAAAATATTGAACACTACCATTTTCAGCCGTTAGATGGCACTCGAGTAGTAAGGCATGCCATAGCCCCCCCACCTTCATCCAGCTCGCCTGGAGCAACCGTCAAATCAGCTTCATTTCGCTGCGCCGCCCCGGACAAATGCAGCTGATTTGACCATTGAAGTGCATTTATTAAGTAAAAGTTCAACTGAGACACACCTTTACTATAAAGTCGAGCTAACAAATAATTGTTTTTAAATGGTTATCTTGTTAAATTTCAAATAAATGCACAGCGAATCATCCCTCTGCGCGATCCTACTTCCATGTGTCGATTTTTGAAATGCAGCTGATTTGACCATTGAAGTGCATTTATTAAGGAAAAATTGGACTGAGACACCTTTGCTATAATTTCAAGCAAACAAATAATTGTTTTTAAGTGTTCATCTTGTTAAATCTTTGTTAAAGTCCTCCCGTGCACGCTCCTGCAGCCGCCATTTGGCAGCGAATCAATTTTTGGCACAACACCGGCCCACATGTCCAGGTTGTCAGCGGTGACACATAATAAATGTGACTTATACGGCGAAGCGACATATTTATAGATTTTTCCACTTTATTAGACATATTTAGGCTGATGCGACGTGTACGGTGGAAAATACGGTAAATGTCCTGGAATGGTCCAGTCAAAGTCCAGACATCGATCAAAATAAGAACCGCTGGTATGATTAAAGACTACTGTATGAAGTGGCACCCCAGGATACTGAAAGATCTGGAGCAGCTTCAAGAATGGGTGGATTACAAAGAATTCACAGTCATGTAGGTTAGAAACAAATGTTTTCAGACCTGATTCAGATACTTCCCGGCAAAGAACGTCTGGTAGTTCTGCTTGCTGAGGTAGACGGGGAAAGCCTCTGCTTCAGGGCCTTTCTGCCACAGAAGGCTGGAGCAGTTCCCTGACAGGGAGTTGTTTCTCACCTCGTGGTTGTGGGGGTACCGACCCGTCAAAATACTGCTCCTGCTGGGGCAGCACAGTGGCGTGATGGTAAACTGGAGGAAGCAAGAAGGGGAAGCGGTACACAAAGGGGAAAAAAAAGGAAAATGCTGGTAAAAGTCAAGCGTGACAACAGGAGGAGCGCACGTCACGCCATTAGCGTGCATTAGGGCACAATCAGTCAGGCGTGCAAGAAGTTACTCAACTCTTTAAGTACAGATACTGCTGGAAGGAGCTAACATGTAAAACAGACGAGACATTAAAGGTTACAGTCCAAGATGGGCATGAAGCAATTGCACACCTAAAAATACACATTTAAGATAAAGATGAAGTGAAAAATTATATTTTCCTGTGAAAGATGAGAAACGGACACTTCAAATAGAAATGTTTCATCCACAGAGTAAAAATACTCACAGCATTCAGAAATGTTGCTCCTGCATCTCCTATAGTTTCTTTTGTTTTCTTCATAGGTATCTGCAGAAAAGAATCCAGAAGAGACATGAAGGGTGTCGCGTTCCAGCATCTAACCAACGCTCCAGGAAAAAGCCAGTTTTCATTCTGCACAGCTTGCTGCCACCAGCCCTCACTGAATATTTCTGTCACCTCTTCATGTCTTTCAAACTGTAGAGGGTTTTGGCTCCTTTGTTGTAATTTTGGTCTCCGTTTTTTTTATTAAACCTTATTCAAATCAGACAAATCCTGCTGAGAGGGAGGCCTGGGCCTGGGCCTCGGCCGAGCATGCATGCTTTAAACTTGGAACTTTTCTTTCACCGCAATGTGCAATCAGAATCAGAATGCTTTTTATTATCATCATAAAACACAATTAAAGTACAAGTGCAGCTCCTGTGAAGTGCCCACAACAAAAACATCAACCCCCCCCTCCTACATTTATACCACTCACACAGTAAAACTAATAATAAAAGTAGAACAAAACTATGTACCGTCCATAACTGGGTATTACACATGGATAAATAAAATGACATTAAAATGAATAACCTGGGTTGATATTTTATTCAGCAGCATTTAGGACTCTTGAGACTCCTTGAGCAAGACCTCAAAGAATGTCAGGAATAAAACAGTAAATCTGCACCAGGTTGAGCTACAGACCAGCAGCATGAAGCTTGGGAAGAGAGAAACAGAGATTATGATGCAATATTAGGACAAGTGTTGTGGTCAGATGAGAAGGGGTTCTCCGCAGGACAAACGTGGGCGTTTCTGGCTAGTAGGCGTTTGTAGGGGGCAAGCACTGATCGGCTGTATCTGCTGCTCTTTATTTAAGTTACGCAAGCTCTTTTTTAAAACTGAAGGTTTCTAAGAACCAGCATTAAATCTGCTGTCAAACACAAGAAGACTCTCTTTAGTTCTTGGTTGTAGCTGCACCTGACACAGGTTGGCTTGAGTCTGGTCTGGGTACAATGAAATATGAAGCATTTGAAGTGAAACCTGCTCCTATTTGTCCAAAAAGTCTGGTCTCAATTAAAGATCGTGAGTGCTATGATGAGATAATGACCCAAAACAAACGCTAAAAACAAAATTGGCTCTTTAGAAGTGTCTTCTATGACATCTGATCTATGAAAGGAGCTGAAACATGGAGTAGGGTTGACCTTTAAAATGTGAGACAGCTCAGGAAGTTAACCAGTAAACAGAAATACCTGCTCCAGTTGCAGAAATCTTTCAGAAACTGACAATCACTCATCTGCAGTGACTGCAGGTTGAACAAGACAATGTGAAGTTAAAGGAAACATCCTTTGTCCCAAGGCCAGTTTAAGTATCATTAATATTTTTCTTTCTTTATGAATCGATTGTAACTTTTTTCACATTTTTCAACAACCAAAATGGATTTTGTTTTTTAATGTTATGGCTAGGTATTAAAAAAACCTAACATTTAGCTCTCCCCACTACCCAGTTATGTTGCTCTTATTTTGAAATGTAACCGGAAGTTCTGTGTTAAGAGAGGCGGAAAAAGAAGTTCAGGAGACGCCGCTAATGTCGAACCGGTTAACACCATAGACATAATATGTCTGTGGTTAACACAAACGGCTTTTTATTGGTCAGCCTTTTTTTCTATTGTCCAATCAGATGTGGCCGGCCAGACACGCCCATTTTCCTATAGTCCAATCAGAAATGGACCCCCGGATACGCCTCGTCCAATCAGATGTGGCCTCCCAGATACGCCTTCCGAATTTGTCTGCAGGGATACCTACTTGGGTCAGATGAGCCTTTTGGCATCATCATCCAAAATGCTGCTGCCAGAGTTCATATACTGGCTGGGAGCCTTTCTGATTCGAGTATGCATGTTCTCTCCGTGTTTTCTCCTGGTACTCCAGTTTCCTCCCCCAGACCAAAAATATGCATGTTAGTCTGATTGGTAACTCTAAATTGTCCCTAGGTGAGAGAGTGTGAATGGTTGTCTCGTTTGTCTCTATGTGTCCATGATGGACTGGAGACCTGTCCAGGGTGTACCCCGCCTCTTGCACAGTGACTGCTGGACATGGGCACCAGTGACCCCCACATCCCGGTTGGAAGGATGGAGTTAGTAGGAGAGATCATCTCTCTCCAGTTTTAGTTTCTCTCCATTGGCTCCCTGTCAAATCCAGAATAGAATTCAAAATCCTACTTCTAACCTACAAAGCTCTCAACAACCTAGCTCCATCTTATATTACAGATCTTGTTGTTCCATATTTTCCCAACAGAGTACTTCACTCTCAGGCTGCAGGTTTACTTGTGGTTCCTAGAGTTTCCAAAAGCAGAATAGTAGGAAGATCTTTCAGTTATCAGGCTCCTCTCTTGTGGAACCAACTTCCAGTTTGTGTCTGAGAGGCTGACACATTGTCCAGTTTAAAGACTGGGATTAAGACTTTCCTTTTTCATAAATCCTACAGTTAGGGTCGGCTTGTTATGCTGTTTTAAGCTTAGACTACTAGAGGACAAACTGACCTAATTTCCTTAAACGACTTGTTAAAATTGAATTAAATTTCATTTTGATACTATTTTTATCTTAACATGTGCTTATCGACCTGCCATTGTGTATCTGTTCCTCCTTCCTGTTCCTCTCAAACCCAGCCGGTCGAAGCAGCTGTCCGCTTGTCCTGATCCTGGTTCTGCTAAAGGTTTCTTCCTCATGAGGGAGTTTTCTCCTTTCCACTGTCTCCTTCATGTTTGCTCAAGATGGATCTGTGATGGAGTTAAACTCAAAGCAGTCTGCTCCACATATAAATAATGTTAAATTATTTATAAATATGAACGTTTCTGTTCAGTGTCTTGAGACGACTTCTGTTGGAACATGGTGCTACATAAATAAACTGAATTAAATCATCTTGACTCACTGTGTTAGCAGGAAGAGAAACTTTGACCTGAAGAACCACATTCTCAGTGTCAAGCACACAAATTAAACATGATTTGAGGCGGTTTTCTTCAAAAGGTAAATGGTCTGTACTTATTTAACTATCAAAAAGGAATCTGAAGGTGTAGCAGCTGCTACAAACACTTATTATAGTACACAACTTAGTTGGGTTTTTGACCAGAGAAACTCTCCAATCAGTCAACTTCTACCAAGTAATAAGTGATGTTTTGCTGGGGGATAAAACTCTTCACTAAATGTCATCAAATCAATGTTTAACTTAAGTGAATGTGATTCTACTTCTTAATTTCTAGTTGACGTTCCGTTATGCAAATAAAAGTACAAAATTAGACCATTCATGTCTTAAGTGGGCAAATTCACAAAATCATCATCAAATATTTCTCCAGAAGTGTATGAGTCTTGAACCAGTTGATCCAGCGCATGACGGGGCTCAAAGTTTCTAGGGAACAAAACTGCGTTAAACATCGGTGGGACAGATGAAAGCGTCACAGGAAACATAAAGCTGCACTTGTTCTTTCACGTGTTTTGCAGGTGCTCTACTCACCATCCCCCCCAGCTGAACGTCCTGATCGTCGACGAGCACCAGGATGATGTTGCTCGTGGCGCTGGCCGCGCACCTGACGCAGCAGGTGAGCAGCAGCGCGAGCAGCGCTGCGGGCAGTGCGGGGCCTCCACCGCGCCGGGGCCCCGCGGCTCCGGCTCCTCTGCTCGGTCCTGACATTCGGTCCAGCCTGGCTCTTTAACCTGTGGTCCTGCTGCTTCCCCGAACCGCGACTTCTGTTCGACTCGGTCCGGGCGTGTGGAACCGGACACACTGAGGTTTAAGGAAGTGGGAGTGCGGGGTCACGTGATCCAGCTGAAGGGGAGGACAGGCTGAGGAACTGTTACCAAATTATCTCATGACCATAACCCACCTACAGAACATAATGATACTGAAATATATACCTTTTAAACAGTTAGAGCTTTTATTTTTCATTCAACCTTTATTTATACAGGTTAGTCTCATTTACAAGAAGGACCTGTTTAATATGGCTTCTATGGCTCTGTCAATGTTACACACATTAACCTAACATTTGGTGTGGTAGTAGCTGAGAGTCATCCTCAACACATGTTATGATTACTAACTGATTGCTCATCTTTGGTTAAAATTATTTGTCAGGGACTATGTACAGAAAAAATATTAAACTGAGTAGATGCACTGTACAAGATCTTTCTAGCTGCAGTTTGGAGTTAATGATGTCTCTTTGTTAGCAAAATATCTCATGGACCACTGGATGGATTTTAATTAAATTTTCACAAAATATTAGGCGTGGAAAAAAAATTATGATTGTTATTGTCAGTTATTTTCTTAACGTTTCCATTGTTTCTGTTGACATTGTTCCTGATAGTAAAACCCGTTCATTTTTTGATTCATCTTTGAATTATTTTATTTGAGACAAACGAGCTTCTATTTATCACTTTTGGCGAGCGCTGTTTCCAGTCGGAACTATTTTGGTGAAGCGCCGTTACCGGCACTGCTGTGTTGCCAGATAGAGTCGTGGTTTTCCAGCCCAAAAATACGTTTAAAAACCACCACATCACACAAAAATCCGCCCAGTCAATATATTGTTACAGTATATTTACTGTTTGAACATGAACGCGCATCAACACAAGCAAAGGTAATTTAACAATATGTGGCAAAACGCAACAATCAACAAAAATCTTCCCAGAGTTCCCAGTAAAATCAAAACGAAAACCGCCCCTGATCTGGCAACACAGTGCAGCAGCACCACTGCTTCCGCTGTCCTCTGTGCACAGAAAGGTTTGCACCTAAAAAGTGCACACAGCAGGAAATGTGACCTGACAGCGACGAGCTGTTTCATGTTGTGAAGAGATTACTTTACGAAAAGTGTCCGTGTGAACAAAATTGAAGTCAGTATCAACAACAGAGTTTATGGTTTTGTTGTGTAGAAAATGATGCTGGTGCCACTGAAGCGAAGGAAACTGGTCTTGTCTAAAGGGAACACTGGGGTTGATGGAGGGGACATTGTAGCAGCCAAGTTTCCTCAGGTTGTTTTGTTCTTATTGGAAAGAAAAATGGGAGCCAGTCGAAGGACTTTTCTCTCTCAGCTCGGACGAAGGAAAGGATTTCAGGTGGAGGAGCAGTTCAGGTGAGAGGAGGCGAACTTTATGTTTCCTGCTGAAAACATCACCTGTTTATCAAGTGGCATATAGTTAAATAACACCATGCAGTTAAGTGAGAGAAAGTGACCAAATATTAAATAAAAGCATGGCACTAAGCTATGGGGTGCCATTTGTAAAGTTGCACAGTCAAAAATTAACATCAATAGTTTGGCTTATTAACTTTTAATAAGAAAAAATTTGTAGGTTTTTTTTTTCAGTCATATTTTCACCATGTTCATACATTTATAAATGTCATAGTTCCCAATTAAATATTTAATTTACAAGATAAATATTTAGTTTACAAAACTAAATACTTAACTTGCAAGTTAATTTATTTAGTAAACAAAATTAAATATTTAATTTCTAAGCTAAACATTTAATTCCTAAACTAAATATTTAATTTGCTAACTAAATATTTAACTAGCGAGTTCAATATTTAGCTACCAACTTAAATATTTTGGTTTGAGGTCAATATTTAGTTAGCATTTATTTTGGAAATTGAATGTTTAGTTTGTAAAATATATACAAACCGGATTCCAAAAAAGTTGGGACACTAAACAAATTGTGAATAAAAACTGAATGCAATGATGTGGAGGTGCCAACATCTAATATTTTATTCAGAATAGAACACAAATCACAGATCAAAAGTTTAAACTGAGAGAATGTATCATTTTAAGGGAAAAATCTGTTGTTTTCAAATTTCATGGCGTCAACAAATCCCAAAAAAGTTGGAACAAGTCCATTTTTACCACTGTGTGGCATCCCCCCTTCTTCTTACAACACTCAACAGACGTCTGGGACAGAGGAGACCAGTTTCTCAAGTTTAGAAATAGGAATGTTCTCCCATTCATGTCTAATACAGGCCTCTAACTGTTCAATCGTCTTGGGCCTTCTTTGTTGCACCTTCCTCTTTATGATGCACCAAATGTTCTCTATAGGTGAAAGATCTGGACTGCAGGCTGGCCATTTCAGTACCCGGATCCTTCTCCTACGTAGCCATGATGTTGTGATTGCTGCAGAATGTGGTCTGGCATTATCGTGTTGAAAGATGCAGGGTCTTCCCTGAAAGAGATGACGTCTAGATGGGAGCATATGTTGTTCTAGAACCTGAACATAGTTCTCTGCATTAATGGTGCCTTTCCAGACATGCAAGCTGCCCATGGCACAAGCGCTCATGCAACCCTATACCATCAGTGATGCAGGCTTCTGAACGGAGCGTTGATAACAACTTGGGCTATCCTTGTCCTCTCTGGTCCGGATGACATGGCGTCCCAGTGTTCCATAAAGAACTTCAAATCGTGACTCATCTGACCACAGAACAGTCTTCCATTTTGCCACACTCCATTTTAAATGACCCCTGGCCCAGTGCAAACGTCTGAGCTTGTGGAGCTTGCTTAGAAATGGCTTCCTCTTTGCACTGTAGAGTTTCAGCTGGCAACGGCGGATGGCACGGTGGATTGTGTTCACTGACAATGCTTTCTGGAAGTATTCCTGAGCCCATTCTGTTATTTCCTTGACAGTGGCATTCCTGTTTGAGGTGCAGTGACGTTTAAGGGCCCGGAGATCACGAGCATCCAGTAGAGTTTTACGGCCTTGACCCTTACGCACAGCGATTGTTCCAGATTCTCTGAATCTTTTGATGATGTTATGCACGGTTGATGATGATAACTTAAAAGTCTTTGCTATTTTACGCTGGGTAACACCATTCTGGTATTGCTGCACTATCTTTCTGCGCAACAATGGTGGAATTGGTGATCCTCTTACCATCTTGTCTTCTGAGAGACACTGACACTCTGAGAAGCTCTTTTTATATCCAATCATGTTGTCAATTGACCTAATTAGTGTTAATTGGTCTTCCAGCTGTTTGTTATATACTCAATTTCCTTTTTCCAGCCACTTACTGCTACTTGTCCCAACTTTTTTGGTATTTGTTGACACTGTGAAATTTTGAATCAACATATTTTTCCTTTAAAATGTTACATTTACTCCGATTAAACTTTTGATCTGTCATCTACGTTATATTACGAATAAAATATTGACATTTGCCATCTCCACATCATTGCATTCAGTTTTTATTCACAATTTGTTTAGTGTCCCAACTTTTTTGGAATCCAGTTTGTATATTTAGGTCCAAGCTAAATATTTAGTCAGCAAATTAAATATTTATTTTAGGAATTAAATGTTTAGTTTAGCTATTAAATATGTAGTTAGTAAACTAAATATTTAAGTGTCAATTAATTGTTTAATTTCTACCAAAATATTTAGTTTACTGACTAAATATTTAACTTGCAAGTTAAGTTTTTAGTTTGTAAACTAAACATTTATCATGTAAATTAAATATTTAGTTGGGAACTATGACATTTATAAATGTATGAATAACATGGTGAAAATGACTTTGAAAACAATATTTTTTCTTATTAAAGGCTAAATAAACCACAATATTGATGTTAATTTTGACTGTGCAACTTTACAAACGGCACCCCATACTAAGCTTCACTTTTGTGTCTTAACTGTTCGAGTTTCACAGTCTGTGTTGAGGTTCTTTTTGCTTTTCCTCTTGTCTAACCCACAGTAAGAAGGTGACGCATGTTATTTGTGAAAACAACTGTGCAGAAGACGTCAGGACGTGGCTGGCCTCACAGGGAGGAGAGCAGGCAGAGGTCCACCTGCTGGACATCAGCTGGTACACAGAGAGCATGCGTGCAGGACACCCTGTGCACATGCTGGACAGACATGAACTGCAGGTGCACTTTGTTCACATTACTAAAACCATTCTGCTGCTGACATCCAACTTAAAATCTGTTTATATGTTTCTCAATAGGTCTTTTAACCTTTATCTGTTTCCTATAGTTGTATTTAGATTAAACAAGTTTTGCCATGGTTGTAGTTAGAAACCTCAGAGTGGTTTTTGAAACCTTTTACCAAGAATGACTTCTTGGCTGGAGCTTGTAGGAGAAACTGGCTTGAACAACGTGAGGGGCAGAATCAGAAGCTTCTTGACACATTTTGCTTTTGTTGTGAAGGTGGCAGCACAGGAGGGGTTGCACGACTACATATTTTTTAAAGTCAGCTTCAACATGATAAAAGTCTAGTCGACATGGACTAGTCGCTGTGACCTCAAGACGCTGTATCGTATTCACAAAAAGTCATTTAAAAAGAACAACAAAATACGGGAGCGTATATTTATGCTCCTACCATTTATCATACTGCAAATGAGTCACAGGAAAAACTAAACAAGCTGCAAAAGTGAAAGAAACGTGCTGCAGGTAAAAGACAAAACTAAAAACAGGAGGTGGGCGGTGGTGGAGTCCACCGTTGTGGATTAAATTTAAAAAAACTAAAAACTGGGGTGCTGGTGGAATCCAGAACCGCCTGCTGACACGGCAGCTGGGTCCAGTCCAGTTAAGCTTCAAGCAGCTGTCTTCACTGAAAACATCCTGAACAGGATCGTCACTGACTCGAGGCCTCTGTCGATGGTTGAAGACGATGATCCACACTTTTATTCCAGGTTACAATGATCCACACCTTTAATCCAGGTTACAATGATCCACACTTTTATTCCAGGTTACAATGATCCACACTTTTATTCCAGGTTACAATGATCCACACTTTTATTCCAGGTTACAATGATCCACACCTTTAATCCAGCTTACAATAATCCACACCTTTAATCCAGGTTACAATAATCCACACCTTTAATCCAGGTTACAATGATCCACACCTTTAATCCAGGTTACAATAATCCACACCTTTAATCCAG
>NC_056515.1:16381482-16389976 GCF_014905685.2 Nematolebias whitei
CACATTTAATCCAGGTTACAATAATCCACACATTTAATCCAGGTTACGCTCTTCCCTCAAGGACACATTTTACAAAGTAGCTACATATTGTGCAGGTATAAAGATACATTTGTATATATTTTTGTGTACATTAATTTTTTTTATTGAAGCTACTTGACAATTTTTATTTATTTATTATTATTCAATATTTTACTAACAGAATAGCAGGGATGCACGATATTGGATTTTTGGCCGCTATCCGATTTTGTATATACGGTTCTTTGTCTGAACAAAGAATTCAATTCAGTTTATTTATATAGCGCCAAATCACAACAAAGTTGTCTCAGGGCACTTTACAGGAACATTCACATAAAAGCCAATTAGTAAAGTTCTCTATCTGAGGAATCCAGCAGACAAGTTGAATCTTGGCTTCGTTGCAGTCTCCCATCCTGAGCAAGCACAGTGGCAACAGTGGAAAGAAAGAACTCCCATTTAACAGGAAGAAACCTCCAGCAGAACCAGGCTCAGGACAAGCGGCCATCTGCGTTGACCGGCTGGTTGAGAGGACAGAACAAAGCCCTCTTATTTTCTTATTCACTACAAAAATTGTGCAACAGCTGGTGACACATATTCAGTAACAGCCATATGATATTCATAGCACTTTAACGTATATTAAATGAAAAGTGTTAAATGTTATTCATTAGCATTAGTCACCTGTGATGCTGTCTCACATGTGGAGGCTTGTTCCAGGTTCCTATAGCTGCAGAGTGGATCCTCTGCACTCCTGTGCATGAAGGACAGACTTTATAAGTTCAAAGTTTTTGTCTATCCATTGTGCCGTAAGACTAATCATGCTAACGGGGCTAACACAACGTCTGTGGTAAAACTCATCCAACAAGTCGTGCTATCAGCTATCAGCTTCTCGTTGATGTTGGAAATGACGGCTTGTATCTCGGGTAACGTCAGAAAAATCTCTCCGACTGGGGACGATGTAGCGAGACTCAACGTAGTCCATAAATCTTCAGAATCCGACATCCTCACCAACGAAAAATAAAACTTCCACACCGCCGACATTTTGAATTCGGGTATGGCGCACGTGACGTCATCACGTTGTGCTGCCGCCGCAGGCAAAGACAGCACCTTTTATATCGGTGAGTTATTTTAATGGAATGGCCGATGTCCGATATTGAACTTTATCGCTAATATCGTCCGATACCGATACCGTGCTGATAATATCGTGCATCCCTACAGAATAGTCAAGTAGCAACCTGTTTTTTGTGCGATTTTCTCTGTCAGTCAAATGTTCAATTTTGGAATAAAGAGGTGGAAATTAAAACATTTGGGTTTTTTTGGCCAATTCATTGATTTATCTAAAAAAATTAATCGACCGGTTAATCGATTATTAATATAATCGTTAGTTGCAGCCCTAGATTCAACCCCTACAGAACATGATGCATTGCTGGCTGTGATCATCCGAGTGATAGATTTCTTTAAAAGATAATCTACAAATACTGAACTATAATGAAATTAAAAGGATGACAAAACATTCTAGTGTTGATCCAAACACCATTATCTGTAGTGATGGGTGCAAACAGGAAGTACTAGTGGCGTTTAAGCACAGAACGAGAAGTCACATGACCTCATGATGTAAATAATAATCCGTGTGTTCTGACAGCTTCTTGTTGTTTTAAGGATAAACTAACACTCTTCACCTCAAAGGCAGAAAGAAGAGCTCTACTTTAAAATACCATCAGATAATACCATCTCGTCTGGTCACGTGCATGGACTACATGTCATGGTCATGTGCCTCAAGTGGAAGAATTGAAGTATCTCAGGGTTTTGCTCATGACTGAGGGAAGAATGTGGCATCGGGTCGACAGAAGGATCGGTGCATCTTCCTCAGTATTGCAATCTCTGTGCCGGTCCGTTGTGGTGAAGAGGGAGCTGCGCTGCAAGGCAAAGCTCTCTGTTTCCACTCCTACCTTGACCTGTGGCTACAAACTTTAGGTAGTGACCGAAAGAACAAGATTGTGGATGGAAGTGATCAAAATGGGTTTTGTCTGCGGGGTAGCTGCACTCTCCCAGATAGGATGAGAAGTTTAGTTATCTGGAGAGACTCCGAGCAGATTCAAGAGGAACTCACTGAGGGGGCATCTGGTAAGTACGCCCCCTGGAAGCTTACTGAAGGAGGTGTCCAACAGGTACGAGACCCCTGGGAAGACCACGGACAAGCTGGGGAGACTTGGTTTGGCCTGGGAACTCCTTGGAGTCCTCCCAGAAGAGGTGGCTGTGGAAGGAGATGTGTGCACCTCCCTGCTCAAGCTGCTGCGCAGCGACCCGAGTCCAGAACGAGCAGAACGCGATGGATGTTTGATCAGATTGTGACTGTGTGTTTTTCAGGAGCTGCAGGTAGATAAGTCTGAAGTGGTTGTGTTTTCAGTTCCAGCCTACGCCTGTCAGAGAAGAACCACGCTGGAGAATCATAACACCACCCTCACTGTACGCTCCACCCCCCATGCACACACCTCTGACACCTGCTGAGAACTTCTGTGCTCAGTCAAACCATGTCTCTACCTCAGGATGCTCTGTCGCTTCTGGCTGAAAACGCGGAGCTCAGTGACGAGGATGGGCGAGGGGTGGCGTTCCGCAGGGCCGCCGCGGTGCTGAAGGTGCTGCCGTCAGCAGTGAAGAGCACGTCGCAGCTCACAGGACTGCCCTGTCTGGGCGGGCACTCACTCAGAGTCATCAAAGTTTGTTTAGTTTTTACATCTCGTGTTTGTTTGCTTCAACAAGAACACGTTTTATGACCTCGGGTTATTTTTGGCTTTCGCAGGACGTTTTGGAGAACGGCTCATCCAGCGAGGTTGAATCCACCAAAGGGTCTGAACAATATAAAGCTCTGAAGGTCAGACACTCCTTTTTAAGTTTTCATACACAGCCGCAGTCCGTTTATGTCCACTCATCACGTCCATGAGTGTAATTTGAGATTATGATAATCCATTTAAATCATTCTTTTTCAGGTTCTAATAATTAAACCACGTACCATTTTTAGAAAACTTTTAAAACAAAAACTGGGTGCAGAGTTCGAATTTCATTTGCTTTCACATTGTGGGGATTATTTAGCAAGCAAACCGCTTACATCCTAATATCACACGTGTAAACCTATTTCAGGTGTTAACAGGTATCTTTGGTGTTGGAGCAAAAACAGCTGACCGATGGATCAGAGAGGGGATACACGACCTCCGTCAGCTACGAGATTCAGGACACGCATTAAATCGGGCGCAGCGGGCAGGTTTGTGTAAAAAAAGTTTCAGTTTGTTTAAAACACCAGTTCCAAATCAAATCCAGGTTGTAGATCAGTTTCAGCTGTCAGCCTTTGTACAGCTGACATTTTAACACTTTTTAATTATGCATTTTTTGTTGAATACACTGGAACTGTGATGTTAAAAGTGAGTCCGTCGTCTTGCAGGCCTGGAGCATTACGATGATATCAACCAGCCAGTCTCAAAGACCGAGGCCGCAGCCATCGAGGAGCTCGTGAAGAAAGCGGTGGCCTCCGTGTTACCACGAGCTCAGGTGGTCATGACCGGAGGCTTCAGGAGGTAAAACGGTCAAACATCTGCTTCCACTGGATCTAATGATGCTTTCGTGACGCTTTATCTGTTATTTATCGGCTCGAAAATAACGTGAACGTTTGTGCAGCCAGAAACTACAAATATGAGTTGTTTTTTTCCCAGGGGGAAGCCGAGCGGTCATGATGTTGACTTCTTGATAACACACCCAGAGGAGGGCAGGGAGGTGGGACTCTTGCCTAAAGTGCTCTCCTGGCTGCAGTCAAAGGTAGCTGCATCATCATCATGTTTCCTGCACACCTCCACTTTGTATAAGACATAGAACAGAAACACTCAAACCTTTATAACAACTTTTAAACATCACAACAAAGATTTTTGCCTTCGTTTTGAAGTCGTTATGTTTTTTTCACAAATTTGAGCATTTATGGTTTAAGTCCAAGCAAAGAAACCGAACTACAGTTAACCTCAAAAACATATAACACACCTAAAAAAGGATCAAAATCACTTGATTCCAGTGTAAACTCTAAAGTTTCTTGTATTTTTTTGTCACATGTAAATGTAATCGCACGCCTGCGAGGCTCACAGACAGAAAGTGTGCGCATTGTCTCAGGGACTTCCACTCTCACCGAGAAGATCAACAAATGAATTCATTCACTGAAATGATTCCTCAGATCCACGAGGTGAGACACTGACATGTCCATAAATAGCTGCGTAAGGTCGTGGGTAGTTGATCAGTATTCCTGATCAGGAATTTCTCAGTCGACCTTGATCCATGCCAGCTGGATGGAACCCCTCATTCCTGTGGTGTACTCTACATTTTTGTAGTGGGTATACTGGGATGTGAAATGGTATGTTAGCTATGTGCAATATACAGCACATGCATTTTAGCTTATGTTACTACCTTGCAATACTTATTCATACAAATTCATCCTGCTTGCACCGTTATATTCTACCATGTTGTTGTTTACTATTTTTTCTTTAGGACCTTGTAAATATTATAATTACTTTTGCACTTTTTGGTACCGGTACTTTATTTTTGTACCCTTATTGCATTTCCTTATTTCTTGTTTTTTTACTGAGTCATATCGGTTCTTCTCATCCAGAGCATTTTATTGTACTGATGACCTTGTGTTGACCTTGCATATAACAAATAAACACAACTTGAACTTGAACTATTAAACACTTTGTACAGGTCCTTCTAAAAAAATTAGCATATTGTGATAAAGGTCATTATTTTCCATAATGTAATGATAAAAATGAAACTTTCATATATTTCAGATTCATTGCACACCAACTGAAATATTTCAGGTCTTTAATTGTTTTAATACTGATGATTATGGCATACAGCTCATGAAAACCCAAAATGCCTGTCCCAAAAAATTAGCATATCATGAAAAGGTTCTCTAAACAAGCTATTAACCTAACCATCTGAATCAACAACGTAACTCTAAACACCTGCAAAAGATTCCTGAGGCTTTTAAAAACTCCCAGCCTTGTTCATTACTCAAAACCACAATCATGGGTAAGACTGCCGACCTGACTGCTGTCCAGAAGGCCATCATTGACACCCTCAAGCAAGAGGGTAAGACACAGAAAGAAATTGCTGAACAAATAGGCTGTTCCCAGAGTGATGTATCAAGGCACCTCAGTGGGAAGTCTGTGGGAAGGGAAAAGTGTGGCAGAAAACGCTGCACAACGAGAAGAGGTGACCGGACCCTGAGGAGGATTGTGGAGAAGGGCCGATTCCAGACCTTGGGGGACCTGCGGAAGCAGTGGACTGAGTCTGGAGTAGAAACATCCAGAGCCACCGTGCACAGGCGTGTGCAGGAAATAGGCTACAGGTGCCGCATTCCCCAGGTCAAGCCACTTTTGAACCAGAAACAGCGGCAGAAGCGCCTGACCTGGGCTACATAGAAGCAGCACTGGACTGTTGCTCAGTGGTCCAAAGTACTTTTTTCGGATGAAAGCAAATTCTGCATGTCATTCGGAAATCAAGGTGCCAGAGTCTGGAGGAAGACTGGGGAGAAGGAAATGCCAAAATGCCAGAAGTCCAGTGTGAAGCACCCACAGTCAGTGATGGTCTGGGGTGTCATGTCATCTGCTGGTGTTGGTCCACTGTGTTTTATCAAGCGCAGGGTCAATGCAGCTAGCTATCAGGAGATTTTGGAGCACTTCATGCTTCCATCTGCTGAAAAGCTTTATGGAGATGAAGATTTCATTTTTCAGCACGACCTGGCACCTGCTCACAGTGCCAAAACCACTGGTAAATGGTTTACTGACCATGGTACTACTGTGCTCAATTGGCCTGCCAACTCTCCTGACCTGAACCCCATAGAGAACCTGTGGGATATTGTGAAGAGAAAGTTGAGAGATGCAAGACCCAACACTCTGGATGAGCTTAAGGCCGCTATCGAAGCATCCTGGGTCTCCATAACACCTCAGCAGTGCCACAGGCTGATTGCCTCCATGCCACGCCGCATTGAAGCAGTCATTCATGCAAAAGGATTCCCGACCAAGTATTGAGTGCATAACTGAACATGATTATTTGAAGGTTGGTGTTTTTTGTATTAAAAACACTTGTCTTTCATTGGTGGGATGAAATATGCTAATTTTTTGGGACAGGCATTTTGGGTTTTCATGAGCTGTATGCCATAATCATCAGTATTAAAACAATTAAAGACCTGAAATATTTCAGTTGGTGTGCAATGAATCTGAAATATATGAAAGTTTCATTTTTATCATTACATTATGGAAAATAATGACCTTTATCACAATGTGCAAATTTTTTGAGAAGGACCTGTACAAAATCGGTTTAGTCCCAACCAGATATACACAGTGAGCTACTGCTTGCTAACTCTTAGCATGATAAAAACAGCTACAAGTCGTGGGATTAGCTTACTTACCACCTATCTATGTTTGACGTCGTACGACCGTAAACTTCTGTAATAAATCCACAAAGCCAAATATTATGCCTCGGTATGTGATGAAATTTGCAGTATAGAAGACAAGGAGGTTGCTTGTTGCTACTTAGCTTCTTGGCACGTCAGCGCAGAAACTCCAGAAGGAGCTGATTGGCTGGAATGAAAGTTTACCTGTGACTTCATTGGTTGAATTTTTTTACCTCTTCGTAAACTTCCGTTGTCGCTACACAAATCATGTGACACATGTTTGTTTTGGTCTGGGGGGTGTGTCCTTCCTCCACTCGGCACGCGAATCATACGTTGCACACAGACAGACTGTAGAGACCGCTGCGCTCGGGCTGACAGTTCATTATAAAAGTTATTATAAAGCAGGAGATAAATAGATATTCTGCTTGGACATTTGCCCAGTTGCCCAATCTGTGCAGCAAAGAGGGAACATTACGTATCATTGGGCATTTTTAATTGGCTAGACGCCGTATACTAGCCTAGCACGTAGACTATAGTACTGCCTCATTCATATGATGCCCTGATATATAACCCCCCCCACCCCCCCACCGTGGCTGAAACACTTTATTGCTGTGCAGAGTACACATCAGTTATTTAAAAAGTAAAACTAGTCTCTGCCAAGCTCCTGAGTGTCTCTGTATTGACTGTAATTATTTTATTAAACACTTGTGAAGTTGGAAATGCCTCAGACTCAGGAGTGCGCTGCCGGCAGATCTGTGCTCTTCGTCCACTCCATTCACCGACAACTCACAACCGTTTTGTGCCGACATGTTTTTACCACACAACTTTTTTAGGAACGTCTCTGACAACATTCCATTAAATTCCTCATCTTGTAAAATATCCAGTGAACGACGGGACAAATTTTAATGAAACTCTCTGAAATTAATCGCTGGTTGTACATCTACTGATCTTTCAGTCCAACATGGCCGCCGCAGATGATTGACCTAAGCAAACACAGAATGAATCATAACTTAGTCAGATATTCTGGTACTGAGCTGAAGATTGATGTGCTGGCACCTCAGCGATGATCTTAGACTAAAACTGGCGTTAAAGGTGCTGCTGTGTCAAGGAATGCTAGGTGTTTATTTTTTCTGTCAGGGTTTCCTGTTGTACCAGAAAACTACAAGAAACTCTTACCTGGAGTCCAAGGAGGGTCCTGGTCGCCCTCCGTCCAGCATGGACCGCTTCGAGAGATGTTTGTCCATATTTAAACTGCTCAGGACGGAAAAACAAGCAGCCGAAGCTCCTCAGGATGTGATGGTAAACGATGTGCAAGCTGAAGGAGAGCAGAAGTCAGATGAGTCGAGTCGTCCTGAGCAGACTGCAGCTGCAGACAGACGGTGGAGAGCTGTGAGGGTGGACCTGGTGGTCTCTCCAATCAGCCAGTTTGCTTTTGCTCTGCTGGGTTGGACCGGATCCAAGGTGAGTCTCTCTGATTGGCCTCTGTCGGCATTTTGCCGGGCTTCGTTCAGGTTCCTTCTGTGATGCTCTCTGCAGCTGTTTGAGAGGGAGCTGCGCCGGTGGGCGGGGTACGAGAAGTCCATGTGTCTGAGCAGCCACGCTCTGTATGACAACAATCAGGTAAACATTAAATAATACTTCTTACTGACTTCAAGAATGTGTAAAGACTCGGCATAATACTTCTTATTGACTTCAAGAATGTGTAAAGACGTGCCGAGCACTAATGCAGGATGTCCAGGCTGGTTTAAGATCACGACGACTGCATATTTGTCATTTGGGGGCCAAGATGGTGTAGAGGCAGGGCAGCCGGCTTGGGACTCGAAAGTCCCAGGTTCGATCCCCAGTCACTGCACATCACATGGTGTCTCTGGGCAGCACACCTCATCCCCAAAGTGCCCCCCGGGCGCCTTCAATAGCTGCCCACTGCACCACCTGGTGGTGGATGGGTTAAATGCAGAGACTAATTTCGCCATTGTATGGAAACATACAGTCCTGACATTGTGATGACATTATTATTATTATTATTATTATTATTATTATTATTATTATTATTAT
>NC_056515.1:16389986-16405673 GCF_014905685.2 Nematolebias whitei
ATTATTATTATTATTATTATTATTATTATTATTATTATTATTATTATTATTATTATTATTTCATGTCTGGATACTCAAGTTGGATTTGTTTGAATGTGACATTTTGTTTCTCTTCCAGAGAAGATATCTGAGAGCTTCTTCAGAGGAGGAAATCTTTGCTCATCTCGGCCTCGAGTACATCCCTCCATCAGAGAGAAACGCCTGACGAGTTCCTGCACAAGGAACCATCTGATGACTGTAAGCAGCAGACAACCACTGGAAGCAAAAACACAAAGTGTTACCTCGGGCGCTTGTGGCTAGAGATGCACGATATTGGACTTTTGGCTGAGATCCGATATGTTAAAATGCATAGACATTATATAGACACTAGACGCCTCGAAGACTGGTGCTGCCTATTGGAGCTGCCGTATCAGCGCAGCCGCCATCTTGAATGGGTCTCTCATGCCCCCCCGTGCATTATTTTATACTGGGGAAGCTGTATGCCTAACTAAAATAATCATAACTCCCCAAATTTTTACCCAATTTTCACACGGTTTGGTTTGTTACAAACAGCAGGGATGCAGTTATGATACAGGATGCTTTCACGCATTAAAAATACGTACTTTCATTCTGAAATACTTTGTTTTATGCTCTTTAACAAGGACAGACATATGATATGGCTTATTAATAAATGTCTATATATATATTGGGAATTGTTGCTGATTGGCAGCTGTTCAAATACTTATTTGCAGCAGTAACACACAAATACATTAATAAAAAAAAATCATACATTGTGATTTCCTGATTTTTTTTTTTTAGATTATGTCTCTCACAGTGGAAATGCACCCAAGATGAAAATTCCAGACCCCTCCATGATCTCTTAAGTGGGAAAACTTGCAAAGTTGCAGGGTGTTCAAATACTTATTTTCCTCATTGTGTGTATATATATATATATATATATATATATATGTATATATACACACACTGTGTATGTATATATATATATATATATATATACACACACACACACACACACACACACACACACACACACACTGTGTGTGTGTGTATATATATATATATATATATATACACACACACACACACACATACACACACTGTGTATGTGTGTATGTATATATATATATATATATACACACACACACATACACACACACTGTGTATGTATACAGACCCTTTCCAAAAAATTTGAATATCATGGAAAAGTTGTATCTTCCATAATTCTATTCAAAAAGTTAATCTTTAATAGATGATAGATTCAGGGCCAACAATTTAAATGATTTCAAGTATTTATTTGTTTATTTTTACATAATTTGAGCTTCCAGCTCATGAAACCCATGAAAACAGGATTTCAAAAAAAATTGAATTCAGTGAACACATCAGCCCACACTTCTCAGTTTTTGCAGGAAAAAAATAAATAAATTAGGATCACAACAAATCAATCAAAATATGGTATTTTCACAACAATATGTCAATCTTCAATACTTGGTTGGGAATCTCTTTTTCTTAATCACTGCCTCGATGCAACGTGTCATTGAGTCAATCAGCCTGTGGCATGGACTGGGAGTTATGGAAGCCCAGATTTCCTTGATGCTGTCAGCTCTTCTTTGTTTTTGGGTCTGGTGCTCCTCATGTTCCTCTTGAGAATACTCCATAGATTCTCAATGGGGTTTAGGTCCGATGAGTTGTCTGGCCAGTCAAGCACTGTGGGCATCAAACCAGGTTCTGGTGCTTCTGGTGGCATGGGCAGGGGCCAGGTCCTGCTGGAAGATGAAATCTGCATCTCCATACAGATCCTCAGCAGAAGGAATCATGAAGTCCTCTAAACATTCTGGTAGACAGTTGTGGTGACCTTGGATTTAAGAAAACACAGTTTACCAACACCTGCACCGGACATTGCACCCCAAATCATGACTGACTGGATATGTCACACTGAACCTCAAGCAGTATGGGTTCTGTTCCTCACCCTTCTTCCTCCAAACCCTTGGACCTTGATTTCCAAATGAAAGACACTTTACTTTTATCAGAAAAGAGGACCGAGGAACCCAACAGTTGTACTCCATCTCCTGGATGCATCTGAATGTGGTGGTTTTTGAAGCTGTGACTCCGCCTCCTTCCACTCTTTCTGGATCTCTGCCAGATTCTGGAATCTTCTCTGATTGATGATCTGCTGAAGCCCACGGTCATCTCTGGTGCATCTTCTCCTGCAACATTTTGCCCTTCCCCTAGACTTTCCATTGATATGTTTGGACACAGCACTCTGTGAACAGCCAGCCTCCTTAGCTATGAACTTTTGTGACTTACCCATCCTATGGAGGGTATCAATGATGGTCTTCTGGCCAGTTATGTCTGCAGTCTTCACCATATTGAACCGAACTGAGACATTTGAACCAAACTGAAGCAATTTAATGACATCTGGGGAAACCTGTGCAGGTGCTTTGAGTTTAGTAGATGATTAGTGTCACACTCAGTTTAAAACATTCATGTCCTGCAACATTTGGGCTGATTTCTTCACAGTATTCTAATTTTTTGAAATCCTGTTTTTGTGGGTTTCATGAGCTGGAAGCCCAAATTATGTAAAAAATAAACAAATGAACACTTGAAATCATTTAAATTGTTTGCCCTGAATCTATCATCTATTAAATAATAAAATTTTGAATGGAATTGTGGATGTTAAACAACTTTTCCATGATATTCTAATTTTTTGGAAAGGGTCTGTATATCTGTGTAACCTGTCCTGAAAATCTGACCTTCAAGTGAAATACCAGTTAAAAATCTGATGTATTCGAGTGTGGCCCCTTTTGAGTAAGTGAGATAAAGTGAGAATATTTTTCTCCAACACATCGAAATCCTAAACGCATAAAAAAACTCCCACACACATGACAGGATAGCATTCATTCAAATGCCGTAAGATCATTTACTATAATCAAGTCAAGATCCACAAATAAAGGCAGAGGACTGTTTAGCTCTTCCACAGGGATGAAATAAAGCAAGTATCGTTGTTTAACTGGGACAGTTTCAGTCCACTCAGGTCTTCACAGAAGATGCAGTTTACAGAACTTTTAATAAAATAACACCACTCCTCCCAGTGCAGCTCTATGTCGATAACTCTCCGCTGTTCGTACACTAACCCACTGAGTGGACAACTCTGGCCTAATATATGTTTTTGCACGAGACAGATGTTTGCAAACTGATCAGTGTTCTCCCACTTCAACACATATTTATTTATTATTGAATGATGATAAGTTTTTGGTTTCTTGTCAGAAGTGTTTGCTTATTCAAAGATTGTAAAGTTAGAGTTTTACTAACATCAAAACGACGGTCCCAGTTTGAAGTTTTTCATGGTCTCCACATGTTATTGTTGGCAATGATTTTATAATTATTCATCTTTATTTAACCAGACGAATCCCACTGAGGTCACAGATCTCTGGACTGGTCCCTGGCTTTCTGTCATTGTTCTGTATTCTCACCCTGTTCTTGAGGGCCACACTTGAGATCCTCTGGATCTGGACCTTTTCTCTCTCCTTCCATGACACTTTAAAATTATTTGACCCATGGACTGATAGTTTTCTGTGCTTTATGTGACTAAACCTTCAGATAAACAGGAACATAATCATTTTAGTGATTTTTTTTGCATTGGAAATAAAAATGTTGATAGGGCCCCAAAAGTAGCTTTGGGTCAAGGACCAACACCCTCCTTAATCCTGCCTTGTGCAAGAGATCTTTGTGGTTAACAAACCCCTTTAACCCTTAAAGCATGCATGCCTTGAGGGAAGAGAGCCTTTATTTAACTTAATTAATTCGTCTGTTGTGAAATTTCCAGTTTTACTGCAGCTCTGTTTTATATCCTGTCGACTTGGAGTTCGGTTGTTGTGGTTGCAGCTTGAGCGTCTGTTCTTGTGATTCTCTACAGCTCGTTTGAAACAGTTAAAGGTAAAAGGAACATGTCACTCCGTGGCTGTCCCCACAAACACACCTGTGTCTCACCTGCGTCCTCCTCACGTCATCAAAACTCAGTACTAGAAGAGTACTATGTAAGTTTGAGGTTCTATACTTTGCTGCTTTTAGCTTCTCTTCTTGTTTGAACTTTCCCCACTTCCATGTCAGCCTCTTCAGCAGCGTTCAGCAGTGAGCATTCACTGCATTTTCACAACTTTACTGTCGAGGCTTATAAGGAAATCTTCAGCTAATATCTTCAGGTGTGCTGCGACATCACACGGCCTTCAGAGAATGTCACAATCTATCTCGGGGCTGTGTCAGATCAGATGAAGGCAGTCGCAATGCCTGTTGATCCACCAGGACTAGTCTCACTGGCCCCTTCAAAGCCCAGGGAGCCTTTGATGAGTCTGATAGGAATCAATGGAACAGGGGAAGAGGTCCTAACTGACGGCTACAGACGGGGCGGGCAACTGCTGGAGACTGCAGCCCCTGGAGATCAATGATTATTAGGCGTCATCACCGCCTTGATGTGCATGCAGGAATCCTTTCAGCATCAAAGAGACTCATTCTAACAGAAGGCATGTTGGGAGCTGCACTACACCCTTCTGCTTACTGGGAGTCATTTTTATTAGCAGGAAATGCAACAGATGTGTGAATGTAAAGGAGTGCTTTACATTTAGCTGAAAGTTAAATTGGGTTTCTTTTTCAGAAACAGATCCTGTCTAACTCTGAATGTTAGGAAACGCCTTGTATCTGTGACTTTCTTCCCTCCATTGGTTACGGTGACATTATTTACATGAACGCTCCTACAAGAACCCTGCAGATGTTGGATGCTGCAGATGTTGGATGCTGTCTATCATGGTGCATTAAGATTCATAACTGGCTGTGATTATCGTACCCACCACTGCACCCTGTATTCACTGGTTAACTGGTCATCATTAACTTCACGCAGACTCTCTCACTGGTACATTTTCATCTTTAAATCACTTCTTGGTCTGCTGCCTTCATACATCTCCTCCTACATGTCTCTACGTGAGTGCAGCTACAGCGTGCGCTCTCAGGACATTATTACCTGCAGTGTTCCCTCAGTGAGGACTGAACTAGACAAAGGGCCTTCTCCTACTCTGCTCCTGTTTCCTGGAATATCTTGCTTGAAGCTCTCGACCTTGACCTCTTTAAATGGCTTCAAACATTTGCTAAGTTCATAAACCAATGCAGACATGTTCTTGCTTTTAGTTTTCTACATCGCCTTACACCGCCAAATACGGTGATAGCGATTTACTGGTACATCTCGAAGGTAATATCAGTAGATTGCACGGCGAAATAGATGTCAGACTTTTAAATTTTTCTTTTAATTTAATTTTTAAATAGATGTCAGCCGATCAATCCATCTTCACTATGCAAATTGTCACTGGACTGACACACAGGTTAGCCAATCTGAGACCGACCTTTTCTGACACATAGGTCACCACGCATGCGCATTCAACTGCGCTAAAAACAAACAAGTTGACTTGTAGTAACCTCCAGTTTATATCTAAACTCAAGAATGTAAAATGAGTTGGGGACCTGGACCAAGTAAGAAGCAAAAAAAATCTACCATTTCTATACAGAATGGAGGGAGGACTTTTTTTTTTTTTTCTTCACGATTCGAATTGCGTTGCTACGGAGCCCCGGAGGGGACGTGTTTTTTTTTTTTTTTTTTGCGTTCCCTCACAATACTGTACTGTATGTGGTGCTACCTCACAGACAACAGCAACAATGGAACAGACACCCATATTTGAGGTTCATGGAGTTTGTGACTTGGCGCTATATAAATAAATGAATTGAATTGAATTTTGCAATCAGCCTTAGATATAAGGATATCCAGTGTGTGCTGCAGTGGTAAATTAATTTTACATTGGATATTTCTCGTTCATGCTCCCGTGGATTCAGCGGAGGCTTCCTTGTTGGAGCAGATGTAGACAGCTGTTCTCAGTCTGTCCCTCCGAGCAGCGATGGTTCTCTTAGGGACTGTCAACAAATTACCGTATTTTCAGAGTGTTTGTCAAAGCAGCACCATGTATCATAACTAAAGTTTTCTCAGTATATCTCTGCATGGTAATAAATCATGAATTTTCTCACCATTTAAAATCCAAAAGAACAAGTTGGTACTTGTGTTTCAAAAGTACTGTAACGTTCTTTTAAAGCATCAAAGTTCATGCTCAATCATCCAGGTACAAAATACAATAATGGTCAGTCAGGTCATCTGGACAGTTTCTTTTTTGTGTAAAGATGTTTCGCCCTCTATCCAGAGGGCTTCATCAGTCACCAGCAAACTGGTTGGTCCACTAAAGGATTGCACTGCTTAGTGGGGAAAACAGTTTACTTGGGACTCCTCAGACTGATGAAGTCCTCTGGATGTGTGTGCTTACTGTGTTTGTAGTTAACGTTGTTCATATCTTAGATCTCATTACTGTTTTTCTTTTACACACATTTTAATACTTTTGTTGGATGTAACTGGGACCCTGTGTACACAATTTCTTTCCACCTCATGTGGTGGAATGACAAATAAAGAACCTTGAATCTTTGAATCCTTGAATGAACTTTGATGCTTTAAAAGAAAGTTACAGTACTTTTGAAACACAAGTACCAACTTGTTCTTTTGGATTTTAAATGGTGAGAACATTCATGATTTATTACCATGCAGAAATATACTGAGAAAACTTAAGATACATGGTGCTGCTTTGACAAATACTCTGGAAATATATCTAAAATATTATAACGGTGTTCAGACCAAGCTCATTAACCCGGTAATTTGTTGACGGTCCCTAAAAGAACCACGCTCCTCTGAGGGACAGACTGAACAGCTGAACAACATCAGACTGACTGCATGGGCTCCAACAAGGAAGCCTCCGCTGAATCCACGGAGCATGAACGTGAAATATCCAACGTAAAATAAATGTTACCACTGCAGCCCACACTGGATATACTTATATTTAAGGCTGATTTCAAAACAAAACTCCATGAACCTCAAATACGTTTGTTCCATTGTTGCGGTTTGTGAGAACAAAAAAAGGTTAAATCATGTCATCTGGACCAGTTTCTTTGAAGGAGGAACGTTTGTTTTATGTGAGGTCAGACAGATTTATTTGTCATTCGCACCACATGTGGTACATGTGGTGGAACGAGATTATGTCCACAGGGTCCCAGTTACATCCAACAATAGAATGTAAAAGAAAAACATCAATAAGATCCAAGATATGAACTGAGAAAAACATCAACTAAAAATACACTAAGCACTAGTAGCATAAAAACATTACGTCGAACAGCAGCACGAACATGAGTCAGTGTGAGCAGATGAGCACTATGTTTATAAATAATTATATGTTTTGTATTTTTATAGTAGGTACATCACTTGGACTTGGTCATTTTTAAAGTAGCTCACATGCTGAAAAATTGTGGGCATCCCTGCCTTACAACCTATCTGTTTTTTTGTTACATTTTATTTTAAATACCATTTTATTTCCACTTGTTAATTTTTTTTCTCAATTTGTATGCATCGTTTACGATTGTCCACTGTTGTCATCACTCTTTGATAAAATCAGGTCTCTCTTGTAAATGAGTCCCCGAGGCTCAATGGGTTTGTGTAAATAAAGGTTGAATGAACTTCCTTTAAATGTAAAATATTAAATTTTTTATCCCCTGCTGCTGACGACAATGATGCTTTTTCGTCTGTTAGCAAAATATTTAATGAACCTCTGGATAGCTTGTATTAAAATTTCCAGGAAATGTTAATTTATCTGCTTAACTTTTGGTGTCATCCCACTGAACATGGCTGCTACACGTAATCAACATCAGCAAACAACAAAATAAACAAATAAAATTCAGTCAGTTTTGCAGTTTTGGAAACTTTACTGGGGTGGCACGGTGGTGCATTTGACAGAGTTGCTGGCTGTCAGTGAGCAGGTTACCCCGGTTAAAATCCCGGTACGGGGGCCTTTCTGCGTGGCGTTTGCATGTTCTCTCCGTGCATGCGCGAGTTTTCTCCGAGTACTCCGGTTTCCTCCCACCGATCAAAAACATGCACATGCATTGACTGGTAACTCTAAATTGTCCCTAGGTGAGAGTGAGAACGGTGAATGGTTGTTTGTCTCATTTGTCTCCGTGTGTCCCTGTGATGGACTGCAGACCTGTCCAGGGTGTCCTCTGCCTCTCACACAGTGACTGCTGGACATGGGCACCAGTGACCCCCGCGACCCAAAAAGGAAGAAGCAGGTAAAGATGATGGATGGATGAAACTACTGGAGACAACTGTCTGTCTTTTAGCAAAATATCTCAGGAACCACCAAACGTATTAAAAATTTCAGAACGTAATCCGTGCGTGTGCACACCTGATTAACTTTTCAGTTCCAACCAAATCAAGATGGCTGCCACAGTCAACTTATCTTAGAAAACACAAAAATGGCTATAATTAGGTCAATTTTATAAAAGTTTTTGCTAAATCTGGATGTGGTTGTATTGAGGGTCATTCCCAACTTATATACACATTGCACAACATCTGTGGTTAAAACTTTTAAATGTTGAAGACGAACCTGTTTGTTAGCAAAATGTCTCATGAACCACTGAACAGATTTTAATGAACTGCTCAGAATTTAATCATTAAATGTATTTTTACAACTCCTTCACTTTGGGAGTTAAACCAATGAAAGATGAGCGCCACACCTAGTTGACCTCAGCCAATCCTAAAGTTACTATATTAATAAGTAATAAATTTATGTTTTTAAATTTAATGAAAGACAAATCTTTAAAATTCAAGGACAAAATTTAACCTAATTGTTTTCAAGTCTGTATCTTATTGTAAAAGCAGTTTCAAAGATTACAGCACAGTGGGATGTTTTGCAATTTTAACATGAACCTTGTGCATATCTGCAAATAATAAAAGTGACAATATTTTTAATACATCTTTATTGTAAAAATCTATACTAAAATGAAAAACACATGGGTTTAAAGCAGCAGGGAAGGCAGTAAGGTAGGATTATGAATCAGGTTTAAAAGTTACAGCTCATGAGGTACTCCATTAGAGCACGACATCTCTTCCACAACATCGTGTGACAAAACCTTCAGGGTGTTCTTCTTCTAATACGTTTAGTGGTGGCTAGTAAGTAGCTTAAGGGAGCACTACCGCCACCAGGTGGTAAGACGAGTTGGATTCTAGTCCCCGCCTACAGAGCCGGTCCAGAAATGTACATGGAAACACAACAGACCCGAACCGATCTGAACCAACCCGAACTGATCTGATCCGCACTGTGACAGTGGAAAAGGGGCATAACTCAGTCAGTCAACAGATGTTGATAACTCAAGTCAGTCGACAGATGTTAATTCAGTTGACAGATGTTGACAACTCTGTCAGTTGACAGATGTTAATTCAGTTGACAGATGTTGACAACTCTGTCAGTTGACAGATGTTAATTCAGTTGACAGATGTTGACAACTCTGTCAGTTGACAGATGTTAACTCAGTCGACAGATGTTGTTAACTCATTCAGTTGACAGATGTTGATGACTCTGTCAGTCGACAGATGTTGTGAACTCAGTCAACAGATGTTGACAACTTGGTCAGTCGACAGACATTAAATCAGTCAGTCGATAGATGTTAACTCTGTTGACAGATGTTAACTCAATCAGTCGACAGATGTTAACTCGGACGGCTTACGTTAACTCAGTTGACAGATGTTGATAACTCAGTCAGTCGACAGATGTTGTGAACTCAGTCAACAGATGTTGACAACTTGGTCAGTTGACAGACATTAAATCTGTCAGTCGATAGATGTTAACTCGCTTGACAGATGTTAACTCAATCAGTCAACAGATGTTGACAACTGTCCATTGACAGATGTTAAATCAGTCAGTCGACTTATGTTAACTCAGTTAATTCAATTCAGTTTATTTATATAGCGCCAAATCACAACAAAGTTGTCTCAGGGCACTTTACAGGAACATTCACATAAAAGCCAATTAGTAAAGTTCTCTATCTAAGGAATCCAGCAGACAAGTTGAATCTTGGCTTCATTGCAGTCTCCCATCCTGAGCAAGCACAGTGGCAACAGTGGAAAGAAAAACCCCCTTTTTAAAAGGAAGAAACCTCCAGCAGAACCAGGCTCAGGACAAGTGTCCATCTGCTTTGACCGGCTGGTCAAAAGTGGTGTTCTGTATGTGGTGTTCTGAGCTGCCAACTAAAGGGATGAGTACAGATGTCAGATATTTGGAAACATTGTAAGTGACAGAGTTAATCATGCTAACAATAGGTCTTAAAGGTACACCTTGTTTGTGGATTTTAGGTAAACCATACGGACTAGCTGTGGCCTAAGGAGTGTCATAACTTTCTCATGATAGTCTTTCTGGTTCAAAATCACTGTGATGCTCTTTAAATGCATTGGAGCACTTACATTTAATGTCAGAAATGACAAATTATAACTTGTTGCATTTCAGATATATTCACTAAAAAGTATGTAACTTAACTTTATTGAATCAGTGATGCTGCCGTGCACTTCCGGTTTTGCTGAGCGGATACTTCCGTTGCTCAAGCAGCAAGCATACCAGCCATGAGATTTCTTTCTCTAGAAACTGAGACGTTTATTTTCTAAACATAACGTCCCAGTGGCTTTTAAACCCCAAAATACATTACGGCAAAGACTGGTTCATCCCAAAGATCAAGTCCCCCGGCACAAACAGAGTAATGTTGTGTATGCTGTTCAGTGTCAGGAGGTGATCAGTCTTACATCGGGGAAACTAAACAGCCACTGGCCAAAAGGATGGACCAGCACAGAAGATCAACATCATCAGGCCAGGATTCTGCGGTCTACACTCATCTCCAGGCCAGCGGTCACTCTTTCAAGGATGAAGATGTTCACATCCTGGACAGAGAGGAACGATGGTTTGAGAGAGGAGTAAAGGAGGCCATCTTTGTGAAAAGAAATCGTCCATCATTAAACAGGGGTGGAGGCCTCCGGGTTCAACTGTCCCCCTCTTACAATGCTGTGATTGCTAGTATCACTCAGCCCTCTGTGAATAGTAAACAGCCATCAGTGTGCTAATGATCCATTGTTAGGCTGATGGTCCTTCTTGAGCATGTGAGCAGCTGGTTTTGGTTGTCAGCAGCAAACTGGTTGATCCACTCTGAGAAGGTGCTATTTAAGAGACTGAGCTGAAAACAGCACCTCAGACTGAGGAAGTCTCTTGGATGAGAGACGAAACGTTTGTAGATTTTTTTGCTTTGTTTTTTTTGTTTTGTTTTTGTTTTTTTGTTTTTTGAATGTCCAGAGGACCAGATTGAACTTTTTTGGACATATTCATGATTGTTTTCCCAAAAATGAAAAATAAACTCAGAACTTAAAAGTTGGACTTTGAGTATTCTTTCATGTTTTTCCTGCTGAAGTATAGATTAACTGAGATTAGACTTCTCAATCTGAGGATCATAAAAACACACATGAAGGGATCTGAGTTGCTGATCACACTGTTGGGACATGTGTCTCCCTCCAGTCTCCTGAGGGAGGTCGGGGTGTGACTAGGAAGGGATAGGGTGGGGGGTGGGGGGTGATGGTGTCCATAACAGAGCAGCAAACAGGCCCATTAGAGATGAAAGAGTCAGAATGGAGCCAATCAAAGAGGGGCCCTGCAGGAGACTGTTAACAGCAGTCTGGGTCTGTGGCCGACGGGGCCGAAGAGCCCCATCATCACAGATAAGAAGCATTAGCACACAAACATGTCACACCTTTGACACGAAGCACACAAACTCCATGTCCCTTGTTTGAGGACATGTCAACATGTAAACAGCATGAGCAGCACTTCACACCAATGATGTCCAATGATGTAGCATGAAAAAAAATACAGAAAGAACATTATTTTACCATGTTTTGGTCTCTGTTAGCAAAATATCTCAACCACTGATATGCTTGTTTGTTTTTAATTTTTAAGGATTCGTTGTGAAATAAACAAGAAAGAACGAACTCTGTGAAGCCACAAATCATTTTATTTTGCTCTACTCGGTTCATATTGTATCTTTTAAGTAATTAAACTTATCGAGAGTTGAGGAAATAACCCTACTGACGGATTGTATACCTGGATTATTGAGCATGGGCTTTGTTGCCTACTGAAGTGTAGCGCATGTGACCCTGATCCATACTAATACCAAATACTCTTATAATGGAGTGCAGGCAACTGAATGTAGCTTTGAGTGCATTTGCATGCAAGTTCACTTCAGATGCATCTAATTACCAGGTGTGAACAGGGCATGGGCCATTAACACACAAAAAAACCCCACTAATATTGGTGTAAAAGCTGTTTTTTTTTTTTTGTTTGTTTGTTTTTTTTGCTAGAAATTACAGTGGCCCAAGGTGTAAATGAACATTTGAAAAAAAAAAAAAACATTTGAAAAAACAGAATTACATTAAGCCAAAGCGGAAGTGGCCGAAATCACTTTAAAAAAAAAAATGGAATCACATTTTAAAAAAAATGGAATTACATTTGCAAAAACTGAATCACGTTAGAAAAAACGGGAACTATATAATGTATGAATGATTCCATTTTTTCTAATGTGATTCTGTTTTTTCACACGTAATTCCGTTTTTTTCAAATGTGATTCCGTTTTTTTCTAATGTGACTTTGTTTTTTTCTAATGTGATTCTGTTTTTTCAAATGTAATTCCATTTTTTTCTAATGTTATTCCATTTTTTTCTAATGTGATTTTGTTTTTTTCACATGTAATTCCATTTTTTTCTAATGTTATTCCGTTTTTTCTAATGTGTTTCTGTTTTTACAAATGTATTTCATTTTTTGTCTAATGTGATTTTGTTTTTTCAAATGTAGTTCCATTTTTTTCTAATGTGATTCCATTTTTTCTAATGTGATTTTGTTTTTTCACATGTAATTCCGTTTTTTCTTATGTAATTCCATTCTTTTCTAATGTTATTCCGTTTTTTCTAATGTGATTCTGGTTTTACAAATGTATTTCATTTTTTGTCTAATGTGATTTTGTTTTTTCTAATGTGATTCTGTTTTTTCCCTAATGTTATTGTGTGTTTGTTGTTTTTGTGGTGTTTTTTCCAGTGCAATTCTGTTTTTTCAAATGTTCATTTACACCTCAGGGCCACCGTAGCAATCTGTATTGAAACATATTTTAAGAGCGAATGTTGCAGTTTGTCTGGTTTTCACACGGAGCATGTGCTGAGTTTATAGAGGACAAACAGGCCTGATGGTCTTCTCTGATGCGACTGTCTCCTGTCCTCCTGTCTGCCTCAGCAGATCAAAGATCAGGATGGAGATGAAGTGGGGGGGGGGGGGTGAGTCCAGTTATCATGCATGTCATCCAGACGGTCAGGCTGAGAGGGAGGTAGCAGCGAGGTGACAGAGAAAACAAACACGTTCTTTGAACTTTAAACTGTACCAATCAACAGGCGGCCGGTTCTATCTGCTGCCTCGTGATTCTTGATGAAGTTTAGTTAAATCTTCCATTTGTCCTTTCTGAGTCACACTTACACAATTAAAGGTATTGTCTGATTTTCAATAAAGTCAGACTGTTCAGGCTTGTCTGATTCTGAGCTAAACAAATGTGTTTAAAATAGTCTGTGTTCGTTCTTTGACTTGTACTTCAGCTGAGTCGTCACAAACAAAAGTATGTCATGAACCTGTGCTAATGTACATTTTCTGTCCTGCTTCTCGAGTTGGAGCAGGTCAGTTAGAGCTGATAATGAAAATAATAATGAGGCTATTTAAATGAAACACTTTAATCAAAAACTGTGTCTCTTAAGGAACAAAAATGGATCTTCAGTTTGTCTACTAATGGGACGAGGGAAATAAAAGATAAAAGGGATCTGCATATGTTTCCTCCGCAGCAGATTAATATTTAGCCCATCAGAGCATTTTTCTACAAGACAATCTTTAAAAAACATGGTTGTCGTTTACTGTTTGATGGGTTGTACCTTGGACTCCAGGACCTGTCCCACCCCAAGGGAGGCTCGTACTCTACAGGACAGGTGTGTAGGACAAGGACAGCTGACGGAACAGAAACACTCCTCCACACTGTCCACTCTGCAAAAACTTCTTGTCACATTTTGATGGTTTGGTCTTCATCAGTGAAATGATTTCGATTCGGTTCAGTTTGTTTATATAGCACCAAGTCACAACAGACGTAATCTCAGAGCACTGAACAGAAACAACAAAATATGATACTGGGATTACAGAAACGGCACTAAAATGATTTAAATCATATCTATCTGATAGATTCCAATTTGTAAATGTAAATAATGAATCTTCATCATACACCAAAGTTAGTCATGGAGTTCCTCAAGGTTCAGTGCTTGGACAAATACTATTTACCTTATATATGCTCCCATTACGTAATGTTATTAAACAACATGGGATAAATTTTCATTGTTATGCTGATGATACAGTTATATTTGTCCATGAAACCCTATGAATCCAGTCAGCAACTTAGACTACAAGCATGTCTTAAAGACATAAAAACCTGGATGACCCTAACTTTTCTGCTTTTGAATACTAAAATTAGAAACATCTTATCTAAAAATTATGCAGAAAAACTGGTTCATGCATTTGTCACGTCTAGACTGGACTATTGCAATGGTTTATTATCTGGGCGTCCAAATACTTCTTGAAAATGTCTTCACTTGATCCGAAATGTTGCTGCCAGAGTCTTAACTGGAGTTCGTGGGAGAGATCATATTTCTCCAATTTTAGTTTATCTCCATTGGCTCCCTGTCAAATCCAGAGTTGAATTCAAAATCCCACTTTCAACCTACAAAGTTCTCAACAACCTAGCTCCATCCTACATCCAAGATTCCACTGTTCCACACTTTCCCAACAGAGCACCTCGCTCCCAGACCGCAGGCCTACCTGCAGTCCTCAGAGTTTCCAAAGCAGATTTCAGCTGCTCCCTTCTTCAGGGGTCTCCACAGTGAACACAAAGCCTTGGCGATTGTTTTTACACTGGATGTCCTTCCTGATACAACTACCGAGATACCACAGCCCTCTGTGTGGAGCAGAGAGAGCTGCCATCTGGGGAGCCTGGAGGAGCAGATGGTGGGGGTTAAGGGCCTTGCTCAAGAGTCCTGCTTAAGGGTCCAAAGTGGGGCAAATGAGGGTGGGGAAAGGTGTGGATGCCTCACCTTATCACCCACGTTTTGATGTTGTCAGTCCGGTAGTTTGAACCGGCGACATTACAATGACAGGCCCACCTTCTCTAACACTTCTAGTTATATTTGTGTGTTTTAAGGTCAGTGGGTTGTGGCAGCCATCTTGAATTCAGTTCATTCTAGAAGTTATTCAGTTGAGAATGTACAATGATTACTCTCTGAGTTTCATTAAAATGTGTCCAGTGGTTTAGGAGATATTTTGCTAACTGACATTATTATTATTTTTTTCATTTAGCCTTTATTTATCCAGGTCCGGGGGCCTTTCTGGGTGGAGTTTGCATGTTCTCTCTGTGCATGCATGGGTTTTCTCCGGGTACTCCAGTTTCCTCCCACAGTCCAAAAACATGCATGTTAGGCTGATTGGTAACTCTAAATTGTCCCTAGGTGAGAGAGAGAGAGAGTGAATGGTTGTTTGTCTCGTTTGTCTCTATGTGGCCTTGTGATGAACTTGCGACCCGTCCAGGGTGTACCCCGCCCCTCACACAATGATTGTTGAACATGGGCACCGGCGACCCCGTGACCCAAAATGGAAGAAGCGGGTAAAGATAATGGATGGATGGATA
>NC_056515.1:16405773-16414631 GCF_014905685.2 Nematolebias whitei
CACCAGCCTGATCAAGAAAGCTCATCAGAGACTCTACTTCCTCAGACGGCTGAGACGAGCTGGTCTGGGAAGCTCAGTCCTCACCTCCTTCTACTGGTGTGCAGTGGAGAGCATCCTGTGCTCCAGCATCAACGTGTGGCATGGAGGCTGCACAGCTGCAGAAAGAAAAGCTTTGCAGAGAGTGGTGAAGGCTGCACAGAAGATGTTGGAGTCAGTCTTCCCACCATCACAGACATCTACACCTCCAGATGCAGGAAGAGGGCCACCTGCATCATGAAGGACCACACTCACCCAGCACACACACTTTTTGCCCCGCTTCCCTCAGGAAGGAGGTTGAGGAGCATTGTGTAGAACCACTAGACTGAGGAACAGCTTCTACCCTGAGGTTGTTAGACTCATGAATCTCTAACTAGAATAATCACTGTGAAGAATCACATCATGTTGCTGCTGATCTGTTTCATGTTGCTGCTGATCTGTTCCATGGTCCTGCTGATCTGTTTCATGTTGCTGCTGATCTGTTCCATGTTGCTGCTGATCTGTTCATGTTGCTGCTGATCTGTTTCATGTTGATGTGTTCATGCGTGCTCATCTGCTCACACAGACTCATGTTCGTGCTGCTGTTCGACGTAATATTTTAATGCTATTAGTGCTTAGTGGGGCAGCACGGTGGTGCAACTGGTAGAGCTGCTGCCTCTCAGCGAGCAGGTCCCTGGTTCAAACCCCGGTCCAGGGGCCTTTCTGGGTGGAGTTTGCATGTTCTCTCCGTGCATGCGTGGGTTTTCTCCGGGTCCTCCGGTTTCCTCCCACAGACCAAAAACATGCATGTTAGGCTGATTGGTAACTCTATATTGTCCCTAGGTGTGAGTGAGAGAGTGAATGGTTGTTTGTCTCGTTTGTCTCTATGTGTCCCTGTGATGGACTTGCGACCTGTCCAGGGTGTACCCCGCCCCTCGCACAGTGATTGCTGGACATGGGCACCAGCGACCCCAGTGACACAAAATGGCGGCTGCGGGAGCGCGCACAGGACTCGCTGTTGCAGTTCTTCAAAAATTTAACAAGATTAACACTAAAAAACAATTATTCGTTTACGACAACAACATATATTCCTACCGGTAGTTGTCCAAAGCCTAGAGGGCCCTCTCTCACCTCTAGTGGCTGCAAATGGTAATGTTTACTCTGGTTCATGTCAGTTTGAATGAACATTTAAAGTGTCGATCAAAAATTGTGTTACGGGTATGGAAAAAAAACGTATATAAGTTGCTTCAGTGTATAAAAGTCACAGGACTGGCAAAACTATGAAAAAACTGACTTATATTACCGGAAAATATGGTAGGTTTACTCACATTTCTTGTTCAGTTGCAGTTCAGAAAAACACTCATCTCAGAAACTACAAACGTTGAATATTCAAATCCCTCGGTGACGGGAGACATCAGAGGGACATCAGGGGGACATCAGAGGGACATCAGGGGGACATCAGGGGGACATCAGCTTGTTATTTTGTACTTGTCCAACTTGCAGCTGCAGCTGAACTGCCCTGTCTCAGCATATGAGTGACTCTCAGCTACTACCACACCTCGTTTCAGCTCAGTGTTTATAAAAAAACATTTTTCTTAGCCAAGATTGCTGTGCTGCAGTGGCCATCTTGAATCAGGTAACTCCAAAAGTCATTATTCAGATGTCCACCCAATGGTTACCTTCTGAAACATTAAATGATATCTGTCCACTGGTTCATGAGATATTTTGCTAATATACAGACATGTGTATAGACATGATCCCGCTCCCTTCACAAGATAAAACAATATTCTGATAAATGACAAAACATAATATTTTTGACACTTAAGACACATTTTTCTAGTAATTTCTGTGTACTTTTGCTGTAACATTTGCAACGTGTAGTTTTAAAATGTAATATTGCCGTCAGTGCTGGATGACTGGATTGCAATTTAAAGTATTTTTACTTTCTGACACACAGTAATCCTTCGGTTCTCTACTGATTGAAAAGCAACCAGCTCTTTGTGACGCCAAATGAAATCATGATGAATCGTGATTAGTGCGTTTGTGTGTTTTATCACTGTTCCTTTAATCTGAGGATCATCCCGGGATTAGCTGTTGTCTCCGCGGTAAAGCACTCATTAACCGGAATATGCAGGAAGTGTCACTTTAAGTAGTTTATCTTGATTAACTAGCCTGATGAGCAGCTGAGCTTTTGAGGAGCTTCATCTGATTAAAAACTTGAACAACTGATTGCAATCAGTAGAAAATTAGAAGCATTGTTGAAGCAGATCAGATCAGAGAAACAGTCCAGATGCATCTAACAGAGTTGAGTCAGATCCTCTGGACGGATTCTTCTTTGTTGAAAATTTCCTCTTCTCGTCTAACAGCACCGTCTCAGAGTGGATCAACCAGTTTGTTGTGACAGCCAAAACCAGCTGCTCACATGCTCAAGGAGGACCATGAGCCTAACAATGGATTGTTGGTGTCCTGAGGCCGCTTGCTATTCACAGAGGCTGAGTGATACTGGCAATAACAGCATCGTAAGAGGGAGACAGTTGGACACGGAGGCTCCGCCCCATTTAATGATGGACGGTTTCTCTTCACGAAGGCGTACATCTACAACTCTTCTAGGGAACCTTATTCAAGATGGCTGCCACAGCCAAGTGGGCCTACAACACACACAGAAGCATCTCAGTCACTTTTACAGACACTCACAGTATGTTTTGATCTAGTAGCTGAGACAGATTCACACGGAGTCAATTTATCTATGAGTTAGCAAAATATCACATGAACCACCGGACTGATTTGAATAAACCTTTCAGAAACGTTCATCTACAACTAATTTGTTTTTGGAGTTAAACCCACTTCAAGATGGCTGCCACTGCAGTGTGACTTTAAAAACATGAAACGACTATAATTCAGTCAGTTTTCCAGATATTGGGCTAAAATTCGACGTGGTAGTAGCTGAGAGTCGTCCGCAACCATTTCTCTGTGTGACAGCATGACGTTGTTCGAGCTTTGAGCAAAACAACGACATTTTGTCGTCGTTTCAACAAAAGAAACCGTCCAGAGACGTGACTGTCACAGTTCTCATCATCAGTCGGCCTCAGTCTGCTGTTAACAAAGGCTGGACATCATGTGACTTCTTGTGCTTTATATTATTTATATATTATTATATTTATATTATTTATATATTATTATATTTTATATTATTTATATATTATTATATTTTATATTATTTATATATTATTATATTTTATATTAATTTGGGTAAATGTTTTTCATAAACACCTGAAACTTGACAGAAGGGATCACTGATATTTTCCCTTTTTAAAGTTTTTCTGTGATCAGCTGTCAAAACTCGTGAAAAACTCTATTTTGACTTATTTTAAGTTCAAATGTTTTATTTTGACCCACAGGAGCGTGCCCCCCCCCCCCCCCCCCCCCAGCATCCTGAGTGTCCTCTGTTGCTTTTCACCATTATGACATATGGATGTGGCCGTAGAAGAGAGAGAGATGGTTTGGGGTGAGGTGAGTATTATCAGTCTTCAGAGGCAGGAAGGGGAGGTGTGTGTGTGTGTGTGTGGGGGGGGGGGGGCAGACTCAGTGGAGCCTTGTTGCAACAGTCTCATTGAGACTGAATAGGACTTCTTAATTACTCCAGTTGTGAAAACTGAAGGAGGGGGAGGTGTGTGTGTGTGTGTGTGTGTGTGGGGGGGGGGGGGGTCTGCTTTGATCTTCAGTTTGAGATGAGCAGGGAGGTCTGCTATAAATACAACCAGAACTTCCTGACCCCTGACTTCTACCTGCACACTCCAGAGAAGGGTGTCCTCTGGCTACATCCTGGACAAACTGTTACCCCCTGCCCCCCACCACCACCATTAAAATCCACACTGGATGATTCTTCCTGCTCTTGTGTTGGAGCCATGAGAGGACATTTCTCCATCGAGTGGATGGCTCAGAGCAGCCAGTCAGCCGGGCCTGCGGCCCCCGGGCCCGCGGCCCCCGGGCCCGCAGCCTGGGGGACACATTCAGAGACTCTGCCTGGTTTTTACTGCAGACAAAAGTCTGGAAGTTTCCCTGAACTGGAGCAGCGAGACAAGCATCAAGGCCTGGACCCGTCCCACCAGAACAGTCCGTCCCGAACGTCCTCCAGCGTTCAAGGTGAGACATCATCAGCTTCATGACTCTCAGCTACTACCACACTGTCGGGTTCCTTTATGTTCAGTGGGTCTGACTCCAGATGTTGTCGGACCCACGTTACTTTAGAACTGGTCAAAACCAGGATCGCCTTGTTGTCGTATTAATTAATAAATGTTTTAATGTCTTTAAATCAACCTTCATCTTTTATTCCCAAGTTAATTTTATAAACTACTTAATTTTAATTGGTTGGTTGTCAAATTTCATCTTATTAAAACTTTTAACTCGAAACATTTTTACAGACAAGACAGAAAATTAAAAATAACACGTTATGATTATATGTAGGGTTTTTGTGTATTTTAATTTTATTGAATTTTGTTTATAAGATTGCATTAATATATTGACTTACTGTTTAATTTATTTTCATTTTTTAAATCATGATAACAAATCAAATGTTTTAAATTGGTAACAACACTTCATATAACACTTTTCATAAATGTATTTATCATAACTTTGAGTTTTTCTTAGTAATAAAAAGTTTCACTTATAAGTTAGCGTTCAAATTATTTAAAAGTAGGTTTCTGTGCAGGTAGTCAGTATCTTACCTGCAGTGCACAGTAGAATCAAAGACGATCATCGTGGAGGAGTCCCTGATCGCAGGAGCTGCTTAGAAATATGGTTTAAAAATGAAGTTAATCTTAAATAATCCAGACTGAGAGTTTTAGAGACTGTGCCATGCGTTGGTGCGGGAGCTAAAATTAATCCCAACATGTTCTGAGCGCTAACACGAGATCGTTGTTCAAATTCTATTAGGAGTCAACCCCGTTTGTTAGCAAAACATCTGGACTACTGGATGGGTTTTTATGAAACACTCCGGTAATAATTATCAGTTGGTGCTTAGACAAACTGTTTCCTTTTGGAGCCAGCTAAATTCAAGATGGCCACCAGAGCTAACTAACCTTCAAAAACAACATGACTTGATTTACTTTTTTTTATTATTATTATTATTTCCTGTTCAGATTTGGTGTGGTTGTAGCGGAGAGTCATTCATAACACTTTACTCATTACGTTTGCTTTAAACAAGCATTAGATTGTGGCATCATCCACCCTGCTTGTCTGTTAGCAAAATATCTTGTGAACCATTGGATTAATTGTATTGAAACTTTTAGGAAGTAATCATTGAATCCACGTCTGCAACTGATTAACTTCTGGTTTTATTCCAGTTCAGTTTGGCTGCCCCAGGAGGCAGCTGGCCTCAGATCAGATTATGGGACAGCGCTGACGGCTGTAGCTCTGTCAGTGTCAGGGAAAGTAACGTTCTTCTGCTCGTTGTTGAGCTGGATTTGTGTTTCTCTGCGTTTCCAGTGACGGAGAGCGGCTTCAGCAGCGGGACAGAGGAGGAGACCTCTGGCTACGAGAGCGAAGGGGGTCAGGTCCTGTCACCCTCCACCCACTCCAACTGCACCCCCACGTCGCCACCATCACCACCAGTGGGCAGGAGGCAGCGGACGGCGTTCACAGCCGAGCAGATGAACAGCCTGGAGAGGATGTTCAAGAAAAACGTGTACCTGGGAACCCAGGACAAGATGGAGCTCTGCAAGAAGCTCAACCTGTCCGACAAACAGGTGAAGGTTTGATTCCTATTCTTAACACTGAAACCAAAACCACCCACTCTGGGCCCTTGAGCAAAGCCCTTACCCCCACCATCTGCTCCCAAACAGGTCTCTCTTGAAAACGAGTCCTCGTGGCTCAGCCAGACTTTCCTGTAAGGTTAAATAAAAACAGGATGAAAATAAAATGTACATTTTTTTAAATTATTATTACGTTTTTCATGTTTCATTGAGATCTTTCTGTAAATCTTCGTCCTAAATGTAACGTTGGGCACCGTGAAGCTCTTCTTTTTGAGTGAACTTGTTTGATTTCTTGCTCTCAGATCAGAAACTGGTTCCAGAACAGGAGGATGAAGATGAAGAGGATGGTGCAGGACGCTCTGGCTCACGCCTGCCAGGCCAACATGGCCTCTTGCTTCCTGCATTACCCTGAGCTGCAGGTCTACCGTCCGGGGCCCTACCCTCGCTATCACGCTGCATCAGCTGAGGCCCCCACCTCCTACATTCATCCTCACAGCCTTCAGTACACTTCTCCTCTGCCCAGCACCTCCACTTTGTCCCTGGACTCCTACCAGTACAGCAGTATCCCAGGAGCCATGCCTCATGTCAGAGGAGCCTACCCCCACCCTCAGTATTACTGATGACACACACACCATCTCTCTGCTGCGAACTGGAAACAAACTGTTTTTATCTGTTTGGGGTTTTGTTTTGTTCATCTCTTTAGAACCAGTTGGTTTAATGGAAACTTGAACCTGGAGCAGGATGATGTGCAATAATGGAACTGTGTGCATCTCTGTCATTGTACAGTCCAGATACATCACAGCTGAAGTTTCGTTATTTTATTATTATTATTATTATTATTTACAGGCTCTGTTGTTTTGTGACTGTGAAACTAAATGAAAATAAAACTTAATGAAAGACTACGCGGTTTTTTTTTCCATGTGTAGGAACATTTACTGCTCTGAGGAACAGTTGGGCTTTAACGAACACTGATGTGAGTTTGTGTTCCTTATTCTAACCAAGTATTTATTCCAGAGGCACACGACACATCCAACACTAAATCTGTTCTGGTTTATTTAAAGTGCAGTTTGGAAATTCAACGTCACAAGATGTAAATTCAAAAATATGCAAACCATATTTTGTCATATGACTAAACGTGAGTTTTTAATGTAACCAGGTGGAGTCAGGTCCTCTGGATGGATTCTTGTCGAAACATTTAATCTTTTATACAAAAGACAGTCTTATAAATAGCACTTTCTCATAGTGGATCGATCTGTTTGTTAACATCCAGAACCAGCTGCTCACATGGTCAAGGAGGACCATCAGCCTAACAACCGATCGTTAGTGCTCTGGTGGCCAATTGCTATTCACAGACGGCTGAATGATGCTAGCAATAACAGCAATTTAAGAAGGGGGCAGTTGAACACGAAGGCTCCGCCCCTGTTTAGTGATGGACGGTTTCTCTTCACAAAGATGGCCTCCTTCACTCCTCTGTCACTGCTGTTATTGCTAGTATCACTCAGCTCTCTGTGAATAGCAAGTGGCCATCAGAGCACTAACGGTTGGTCGTTGGGCTGATGGTCCTTCTTTTTCATGTGAACAGCTAGTTCTGGATGTCAACAACAAACTGGTTGATCCACTACGAGATCTACTACTACTTATAAGACTTGAGTTTACTGCAGCTCCTGGGACTGAAGAAGTCTTTTGGATGAAAGATGAAATGTTTCAATAATAATCTGTACAGAGGACCTGACTTTACCTTGATTTGAGACTTGGATTTCTCCGCCTGAGTCCAGTGTTTTTTCAGAACTATTACCCCAAGGCTGCTCATACTTTAATACCCCAAGGTCCTTGGGTCGTGGAGGAGGTTTGGCGATTATTTATAAATCAAGTTTTGACTGTAAGCAGCCGACTGCATTTTCTACCTTTGAACTGAGCATGTTTGAGTTGGGCTGCGCTCCTCCACTTCTGTGCGCCGTCATCTACCAGCCTCCTAAGTATAATAAGGACTTCATACGGGACTTTTCTGATTTCTTGGGTGATTTTACGTCCAAATATGAGCAAATGTTAATTCTTGGAGATTTTAATATTCACGTGTGTTGCACTGGAACGGCGCTGGTGAAGGATTTCTTAGACGTAGTGGATGCTTTTGGCCTCACTCAGTCAGTGAAGGGCCCAACCCATGAACGTACACACACCCTGGACCTTGTTTTATCTTATGGTTGATCTATTTTTAACTTGGAAATTGGTGATGCATTGTTTTCAGACCACATGTCTGTTTTATTTGATTTTATTCCTGTTTCTATACCTGTTAAGTCCTGTGCTCCTGCTCGACGCTGCCGTGTTTTTAACTCGTCCTCTGCTGCCCATTTCTCCACTGTCTTTAATCGTTTAGAGTCACAGCTCTCTGTGTCTCAGCACTGAGGAGCTTTCCTTATATTTTGACTCTTTATGCAATACTGTATTGAATGATGTGGCCCCGATTAAAACCTGGCGATCAAAGCCAAGATCAGACCCATGGTTGAGTGGCCATACCCGACCCGTGCCATTAGACAGGAATGCAGGAGAAATTAACCCAAGTGGAGAAAGGACAAACTCCAAGTCTCTTGATATCCTGAGAGAGAGTTGGCGTCGATATCAACGTGCTGTGAAAACAGCCAAAGTAAAATATTTCTCTGACATTATTGCTGCTAACTCTCACAACCACCGTGTTCTTTATAATACAATCAACACTGTCCTCAATGCACATGAACCGGTCCCTCTTGAAGCATCCAGAGAACTTTGTGATAAGTTTCTTCATTTTTTCTTGGATAAGGTTATTAACACTAGGGCCTGTATCTCTTTTCCATCCCTTGACCCTTCCATCCCGGTCCCCTGTCCTGCTGTTTTTGATCGTTTGGAGCCTATTTCTCTCTCCTATCTAGAGAAACTTGTCACCAGTATGAAATACCATACCATACCACTTTATTTATAAAGCACTTAAAACAGTGACAAGGCCAACCAAAGTGCTGTACAGACAAAACAACAGGTAACACACCAAGCAAAATACAAAATGAGGTAAATCAGAATATAGACATAAAAACGATGCAGATAATGACGACAAACCAGTGTGGC
>NC_056515.1:16414731-16424302 GCF_014905685.2 Nematolebias whitei
TCCCACACTCTTGCAATATTCTGAACAATATTTGTAAACGCTCTAAAAGAGCACAGAATGTCATGATTTCAACTCTGCCTCAGCTGCTCTCTGCCAGTGCTCTTGGCCACGCCCACTTCTCCACCTGTGCAGCAGGTGCTAAATAATTTAAAATAATTTATTTTAAATGAAAATTCCATGCCGATTTTGCAGCTCATCCATCAATCAGCCAATTGTGTATCATGTCCAATCTTATTTTGAAAAACCACGATAGAGTGAGTCTGCGCAAAATGAACCATAAAGTAGCGATGGACTTCTGTATTGTATTCTTGTTTAAATATTGAAACAGAAGGATTATTTAGCTTTTAAACAATTTAGATCAGAACAACACTTTATGAAAGGATAAAGTTTGAAAACACCCAAAGTCAAATTTTATTTAGTTTTTTTGATTCAGCCTTTGTGTAACCTCATGTACTCTGTTTAGATAAACAAGATGAAACCTGTTGTACTTTTAGTTCAAGTACGTCAAGTACATTTATGCTCCGTTGACAAATGGGCTTCTTCTTTCCCAGCAACACACGGAAAAGAGCAATAAAAAACAACCTTTGTCCTCCTGACATTGATTACACAAAGAACAAGATAATGAGCCTCAGATCCAGACAGCATTGCTGTAACTATCCACGTAATAATGGCTTTTATTAAAAAAGAAGATTATGCAATATATTCTGATTTGTATAAGTGAAAATGTTCCTATTGTATCACCAGTGGGCTAAATAGACTGTTGCAGCAGAAATGATGGTTCTAATGGTTTATAAGTTCGTACAAAGTATAAACAGAAAATCTGAAATCATTATTGTACAATTATAACATTTTTAAATGTTACAGTAAATCCATCCATCCATTATCTGACGCTTGTTCTGGAGTTGGGTCATGAGGGCAGCAGCCTGAACAGGGTGGCCGAAACATTTCTTTCCACAGCCATCTCTTCCAGCTCTTCTGGATAGACTCCAAGGCATTCCCAGGCCAACCGAGAGTCTTTTTAGCATGTCCTGGATCTTCCATTGAATCGCTTCCTTGTCTAACATGCCCAGAAATCCTCCATAGGAAGGCAACCAGGGGACATCCTTAAGCCTCCCACAGACTCGGGCAGACTGTGAGCCATGCGGAAACTGCGCGCACTGTCCGCAGACAGTTGAGATTTCATACTCGAGCGTCCACCCTGACCGGCTGCAGCCCAGCTCCGCATACAAGGGGCATTTACTTTCGGGACAAATTGAGTTTGCTGATTGGTCATTTGCTGACATGCCTACTGGATTGATTGACAGGTCACAAAAAAACAAAAAAGAGAGAGCTGACAGGAAGCGGCAGCGCTGTTCTGTGTTTATATGTTGTTAATAAAAAAATATAAAATATTAAAAAAAAAAAACAGGGAGCGCTGGCCCTGCAGCTGGCTCACCTGGAATACTTCAGACCCTCCCGCAGCCACGCTGGACCTGATTTTAATTTGCTCATGACAAATTCCTTCATTTCTCATAATTTCAGTCATGGCGTTAATGGACGAGGAGGAAGAAATCACTTGCCTCTGTGCAAAAAAATAAAATAAAAGGCCATTAAACCACACCAGGGATGAAGAAGGGGAATTTAATACATTGGTGTCACATCCAAAACAGTCCTTCGCCGGGCAGTTTATTGTGCGACACCGAGTACACGTACACAGTTGTAAAAATTGATCTTTGCACGTACATGCCCTGCGGGTGTCTGCTTCGACTCTAATCCAGTACGTGTGGACCTCTGGGGACTGGAGGACGCTTGAGTCTAATCTGGTACACGCGGACCTCTGCAAACTGAAGGACGCTCGAGTCTGTGGGAGCCTTTAGAGAGTACTCTACTGCCCTTCAGTGTGAAGGGAACTTTTTTGAGGAGACCCAGTGGAAAAGCCAAGACTTTTTGACCCACTACAGGCAGAAAAAGGCATGCTAGTATTAGTCACCAGTTTCAGTTTTTACTGTTTAATGTAATGAACCCCCACCCCTTAAAAAGGGGCTGGACCAAAATCACCACAACAAATAAGCAAGTTAAACCAAATTTATTGTGAGGACCCGCTTTAGTGGAATTGGGTCGAAACTGGTTCTGGTGTCGAATTCTGGGCATCTGGGCTGGAATTAGTCATCTCATTGGTTGAAGGGGGGTCCAGAGACTGATGTCGTTCCAGCAGGACTGAGCAGCTGCAGGAGAGGCTGGTTCTGGTGAGGGAAGGCAGCCGGCTGCAGCGGTGAGCCAGTGTTTGGAGTCCGTGAAACAAAGAGGCTTGTCCAACAGGCGGGAGTCCGAAACCAGGCAGCAGATGACCAACGGTACCAATCCGTCAGGAGCAGAGGGAAGTCCAGCAGGCAAGAGTCCGAAACCGGGAAGCAGATGGGTGACAGGACCAACAGGTAAGGCGAGAGGACGTTGTCATACAGGCGGGGGTCATTACAGTTTTCAGTGAGGCATCAGTCCAGGTGGTCGAGCAGGAGGCAAAGTCAGGCGGGCGATGAGTCAGGAAGCCGGGAGAGTGAACCATAGAGGTAAGGATACAAACCAGGGAATGGGACAGGAGCAAGGAGGACAGGAAAGTGACTAAACTGGGTAAGCACTATGAAAAACTATGAAATACAGGTACAAGGGATCAAGAGTGCGGGATAACTACTGGCAGTAAACTGTTTTCGACTATGCTGGTGAAGATTCTCAGTCATCCAGGACATGATGAATTCAAAAAGCGTTCAATACAAAAACAACTGGACTTTATTTGTAACAGAAGACGTTTCGCTCCTCATCCGAGGAGCTTTCTCAATTCAAAGAGCAGAGAGTGAGAGATACAGGTTATAAGGCTGAGTGAGATAAGACACACATACATAAGACACACACACACACACACATATGTAGATTGGCAGTTAACACCTAAAAACCTAAACAGTAGGTCTTTGTTCCTCTAATTCACAGTCGAGGCCCCTCTGTTCCCATCAGGTGTGAAAACCGGCTGGGAATCTGTTTTAAAGTTGCATTATATGTTTTTGAAAGTGGAAATCTGAGGCCTCCTCCTCTGTTAAGAGACGGCTTTTCTCTTTTCGACTATGTGGCAATCACCCTGTGTGAGAGTCTGATTTATAAAGGGTGCAGAGACAGGTGCAGCTAATTGAAAGGTAATCAGAGCTGTAGGTGCTGCAGTGAAGACAAACTGGTTTGATCAGTGAAGACAACCTTAAACCTACATGCAGCCAAGACAACTTAAAACAAACAAATGCAGACAGAAGAGAAGAAAAGGATCCAAAGACACCAAGCAGTTCTCAGAGTGATAGAAAATCTAACCTAACAGGCGTGAATCGTGACAGTTTAAAGTACACATAAGTTTGCAGTGACAAAAAAAGCACAGATTTTATCAATGGATCCTTGCAAAAATTACTCAGACGTGTAACAGTTGGATAATGCAGTGAGCTTGCCCAGCAGATAACCTTCCATTGATAAGAAATGGCACAACCCTCACCTGCATAAATAGGTTTATCACAGAATCTGTTTGAAGCAGACATTCTTTGTCAAAAATAACAGTGTATGTTGTTGTAAAAGCCACAATAAAGCAGCAGCATGACTTCTAACCCAGGAACCTTCCCTCTACCTCACCACTGGTACCTGTGGTTGTTTTGAAGTTCAAACAGTGTATCTGCTTCTCGAGCTGTCTGCATTGTATCTGATCTCAAAAATCTCTTTCCAAAAACTGGAGGTGAAGGGTTTCTTTTTATCTTCTTGTATAACTCCTTGAATCTCCACCTTATCGTGGTGTAGGAGTTTGCGCATGAATGATGCTAGGAGCTATGCTGTCTGGGGCAATTTTAATTGTCCCTGGTAGGGTCTCCAAGGCAAAGTAGTTCTAGGTGACAGGTCAGACAAAGAGCAATTCCAAAGACTCTTATGGACATAAAACAGAAAGGAACTCTGTGTCCCTTGCCCGGACGTGGATTACCAGGGCCCCACCCTGTAGCCAGGCCTGGGGGAGTGGCTCATTGGTGAGCACCTGGTGACTGGGTCTCTACCCATGGGACCCGGTCGGGCTCAGCCCGAATAAGCAACATGGGTTTGCCTTCCTGTGGGCCTAAGACCTGCAGGAGAGGCTATATGAGTCAGTTGCATGACTCCATGGCAGTGGTCGAAGGCAGGGACCTTGGTGCTCTGACCATGGTTTACCAAAGCTGGCTCATGGGAGATGGAACGTGACATCTTTGGTGGGGAAGGAGCCTGAGCTTGTGTGTGAGGTTGAGAGGTACTGACTAGATATAGTTGGGCTCACCTCGACGCACAGCATGGGCTCTGGAACTGATCTCATTGAGAGAAGCTGGACCTTATTCCACTCTGGAGTTGCCTATGGTGAGAGGTGCAGAGCTGGTGTGGGTATATTCTTAGCTCCCCAACTTTGTGCCTGTGTGTTGGAGTACCCTGGTACACGAGAGGGTAACTTCCTTACGCCTTCAAGTGGGGGGATGAGCTCTGACTGTTGTTCTGACTGTTGTATGCTCCAAACGGCAGTTCAGAGTATCCAGCCTTCTTGGAGTCCTTGGCAGGGGTGCTGGAAGGGGCACCAACTGGAGACTCCTTTATTCTGCTGGGGGACTTCAATGCCCACGTGGGGAATGACAGTGTTACCTGGAGGAGCATGACTGGGAGGAACGGCCTCTCTGATCTGAACCGGAGCGGTGTTCTGTTGTTGGACTTCTGTGCTAGTCATAGTTTGTCCATTATAAACACCTTGTTCGAACATAAGGGTGTCTATAAGTGCCCTTGGTACCAGGATGCCATAGGTTGTATATCAATGATTTACTTTGTAGTCAAGTCATTTGATTTGCGCCCATTTGTTTTGGACACTTGGGTGAAGAGAGGAGCTGAGCTGTCAACTGATCACCACCTGGTAGTGAAATGGATCAGATGGTGGGGGGACATGCTAGACAGACCTGGTAGACCCAAACATGTAGTGAGGGTTTGCTGGGAATACCTGGCAGAAGAATCCGTCAGAAAGATCTTCAACCCACACCTCCAGGATAGCTTTAACCTCATCCCAGCTGAGATGGGCAACACTGAGTCAGAGTGGACCATGTTCCACGACTCAGTTGTTGAAGTGGCTGCCTTGAGCTGTGGCTGCAAGGTTGTCAATGCTTCTTGTGGTGGCCATCCTAGAACTCGGTGGTGGACACCCCTGGTTAGGGAGGCTGTCAAGCTGAAAAAGGAGTCCCATCTGTCCTTGTTGGCTGGTGGGACTCCAGAGGCAGCTGAAGAGTACTGGAGGGCCAAGCGGTCTGCAGCATTGGCTGTTGTTGAGGCAAAAGCTTGAATGTGGGAGGAGTTTGGTGAGAACCTGGATAATGACTCTCGGTTGGCTCCGAGGAAATTCTGGCAGACCATCAGGCAGCTAAGGAGGGGAAAGCAGTACTTTACTAACACTGTGTTCAGTGAAAGTGTGAGTGCTGTTGACCTCAATCAGTGATGTCATCAGGAGGTGGAAGGAATACTTCTTGAACCTTTTCAATCCCACTGGCATGTCTTCCATGGAGGAAGTGGATTCAGGGGACTTTGGGGTTGCTCAATCCATAATCATGACTGAGGCTGCTGAGGTAGTTAAAAAGGTCCACGGTGGCAGGGCTCTGAGGATGGCTGAGATTTGCCCTGATTTCCTAAAGGCTCTAGATGTTGTGAGGTTGTCTTGGCTGACACGTCTTTGCAACATCACGTGGACATCTGGGGCAGTGCCACTGGATTGGCAGACTGGGGTGGTGGTTCCCCTCTTCAAAATGGGGGACCGGAGGGTGTGCTCCAATTACAGGGGCGTCACTTTCCTTAGCCTCCCTGGTAAGGTCTATTCAGGGGTACTGGAGAAGTATCCGATTGTTGGTCAAACCTCAGATCCAGGAGGAACAGTGCAGGTTCCATCTTGGCCATGGAACACTGGACCAGCTCTTTACCCTCACTAGGGTCCTCGAGGGGTCAAGGGAGTTTGCCCATCCAGTCTACATGTGTTTTGTGGATTTGGAGAAGGCATTTGACCATGTTCCTCAGGGTACGCTGTGGGGGGTACTCGATGGGTATGGGATTGGAGGCCCGTTGTTACGGGCTGTTCTGTCCCTATACAAGTGGTGCGAGAGTTTGGTTCGTCTTGCCAGTAGTAAGTCAGACCCCTTCAGGATGGGAGTTGGACTCCGCCAGGGCTGCCCGTTGTCACCGATTCTGTTCATAACTTTTATGGATAAAATTTCTTGGTGCAGCCACGGGGCGCAAGGATTTCAGTTCAGTTGCCTCAGGATTCCATTTCTGCTCTTTGAAGATGATGTGGTCCCGTTGGCTTCATTGTGCCGTGATCTTCAGCTCTCACTGGAGCGGTTTGCAGCCGAGTGTGAAGCGGCTCAGATGAGAATCAGCATCAGGTTCTGCCTCAAGAGGAGGAGTTCAAGTATCTTGGGGTTTGTTCACGAGTGAGGGAAGAATGGAGCATGAGATTGACAGATGGATTGGTGCGGCATCTTAAGTATTGCGGACTCTGTACTGGTCTGTTGTGTTGAAGAGGGAGCTGAACTGTAAGACAAAGCTCACTGTGTACCGATCAGTCTACGTTCCTACCCTCACCTATGGTCACAAGCTCTGGGTAGTGACCGAAAGAATGAAATTGTGGATAGAGGTGATTGAAATGAGTTTCCTCCACAGGGTAGCTGGACTTTCCCTTAGAGAGATAAGGTGAGAAGTTCAGTTCTCCAGGAGAGACTCGGAGGAGAACCGCTGCTCCTCCACATAGAGAGGAGTCAGTTGAGGTGGTTCGGGCATCTGGTAAGGATGCCCCCTGGGTGCCTCCCTAGGGAGGTGCTTTGGTCATGTTTGGCTGGGAGGAGACTCTGGGGAATACCCAGGACATGCTGGAGAGACTATGTCTCTTTGTTGGCCTGGGAACTATTTGGGGTCCACCCCAGAAAAGCTAGAAGAGGTGGCTGTGGAAAGTGATGTCTGGGTCTTACTGTTCAAGCTGCTGCCCTCGTGACTGACTTCAGAGCAAGCGTCAGATAATGGATGGATGGATGCATGGATGGATGGTTGGATAACTCTTTTATAAAACAGTGCAGATGTAACTTCTTATGCCTCATGTTACGACCAAACACTTTGGCCACTTACGGTTCAGGAGTTTTTCTCATATGACTTGAAACTTTCACACTGACTGATGTTTTTAAGGCTTATCCTGCCCCGGGACCTTTCTGGGTGGAGTTCTTTCCATGCACATGTGGGTTTTCTCTAGGACCAAAAACATGTTAGGCTGATTGGTAACTCTAAAATTGTCTTTGGGCGTGAGTAAGAGAATGAGAGAGTGAATGGATGTTTGTCTTGTTTGTCTCTATGTGTCCCTGTGATGGATTGGAGACCTGTCTGGGGTGTCCCCCACCTGTCACACAGTGACTTCTTGATATGGGCACTAGTGACCCCCATGACTAGAAAAGGAAAAAGTGAATAAAGATAATGGATGGATGGAATTTTCAGTGGCCTTTTAGGTTTTATCTTCTGTGACAAGTTTGAGCAGCGTTGCTTCTGTTTGTATGCTGTTGTGGAAACAAAGCAGTCAGGAAATATTCTGAACGCTCATCTGGATTGGTGCTCTGCAGTTTTTCCACAATCTGAAACCAGAAACATCCTCTCTGACAGTCTCTGTGTACGTATTAAACCCACGTACTGTTGAAACACAACAAAGTAGATGGGATGCACTGTTTGGGTGGTCTTTAACTTGTGATAAGTGTCACCCATGTACTCCAGTTCTGTCTCCCTATTTTTGATGTAAAGACTCCAGGCATACCTTAACTGTCACCGCCTGATAATGCTGGTGAAAACATTGCATTTGGTTCATATAATGGTCTTACTTGACACTGGTTTAATTAACCAGTATTAGTGCAAATTATCTTAATAAATTAAGTTTTGTAAAGTGAGTTTTTTATTTCAGAATCAGTATCAGAATCAACTTTATTATCATTCCACAGTTAACTACAGTGAAATTACGTTTCGTACGACCATCAGAAGGGTAGACGGAAGTCTACCGGGGCTGTAGCTTCTATGAGCACTGCCCTTATTGCTTGGATAAGAAAAGGGGAAGAAAACATGAGGAGACAATGTATGAAAATGTTTTATTAATTATTAATAATTATTTGAAGCACAGTGCAGTTACACTCTGATTTATAAAAATTAAAATGAATAAAAAGATATGAATACTTTGATGCAGCTCAAAATTTTGAGCTTGATATTTTTTAATATTCTGGCATTTCCCCTTAAATTTATATATATATATATATATATATATATATGTGTGTGTGTGTGTGTGTGTGCACTGTGCTTCAAATATCCATCCATCCATTATCTTTACCCGCTTATTCCATTTTGGGTCACGGGGGTCGCTGGTGCCCATGTCCAGCAATCACTGTGCGAGGGGCGGGGTACACCCTGGACGGGTCGCAAGTCCATCACAGGGACACACAGAGACAAACAACCATTCACTTTCTCACTCACACCTAGGGACAATTTAGAGTTACCAATCAGCCTAACATGCATGTTTTTGGTCTGTGGGAGGAAACCGGAGTACCCGGAGAAAACCCACGCATGCACGGAGAGAACATGCAAACTCCACCCAGAAAGGCCCCTGGACCGGGGTTTGAACCAAGGACCTGCTCGCTGAGAGGCAGCAGCTCTACCAGTTGTGCCACCGTGCTGCCCTGTGCTTAGTAACCAAGTGTTGGACATTTTATCACACATCTGTAGAAGCAGGGAAGTGTGACATGTTTATACTCAGATTGTCTCTTGCTTCAGTTTTTCATCACTTGTACTTTTTGCACTTTTTGTGTGTGTGTGAAAATTATGACAATTCCTGGCAAATAAAACACAACTAGAAGAAACAAAGGTGTAGCAGTTTTGATCAAGCATTATGCAATTTAAAGCTAGCTCTCAAAGTCTGTGTTGAAAACTTCCAGCTACAAACCACACCAAATTTTACTTTAATAATTTGTAAAACATAATGAATTAATCCATTTTTGTGATTGTAGAAGTCAGTTGGCTGTGGCGGCCATCTTGAATGAGGTTGACTCCAAAAGTTATTCAGTTCCAGATGAACATTAAAACATTATCACTCTTTCAGCTCCAGCAGCAGGTGATAGATAACCTGCAGCATTTCTCACACACGTTTCTTGTGCACTCAGCCTGAATCAAAGCACTAATTTAACAATTTGATTTTATGTAACTGAATCAGAAACAAGTTACAGGTAATACAATGATACAAGCATTGTGTCTCACAGGACAACTTACCATTAACATTAACAATTAGGGACAAAAACCCAAAGCTGAACAGAACCGCTTTTGAAAAAATAATGTAGCTTTCATCACATTTAAACATCCTCTATAGCCTAACAACTTATTTAAAATTAGGACATACAGCAGGGAGAGTTTTATCATATACTTCTGACAGAGCTGTTCCACAGTCATACCACAATAGTATATTTTTTATACCTAAATCCAAAACAATGAATAGAACAAAAACTCAGAAAGTTTTTTTTTT
>NC_056515.1:16424402-16433535 GCF_014905685.2 Nematolebias whitei
ATATATATATATATATATATATATTATATATGTGTATATATATAGATTATATATGTGTGTGTGTGTGTGTGTGTGTGTATGAACACACACTTAAGGCATCAACATATCCAAAATGTCTTTCAGTGAACCACAAAAAGTGATACAAAAATAAATCCACACTAATTCAAGCTTTTCTGTTTCCATTAAACAGAAACAGAAACCAGCAAAAACAAACGACCTCACATGGAAACCATAAATACAAAAATACTACTGAAGATCAAACCGGATAGGCCACACCCACACACCCACTGTGACGAGGTGTCATAACCATGATTTAATATCACCTTCCAGGTTCTACATCCTTCCCAGTGGATCTAACACTTTGTGATTGTAAGCATTAAACAATTTACAGTTTATAACTGGTCTTTGCTTGGAAACACTGGTGTTCGTTACGATCATTACCAAGTGCAAGACGGTGGCACACATTTCTGCAGAGCTCTGGGAAAAGAAGTTGTATTCAGTTGTAGATCCAGTCTCTGGTAAGACAAACATACAGAAGGTGTAAAATAGAGCATCTACTTGTCCCCTACCAGACAAGATTTACTGCAAATAATCCAATGGCCTATGCTAACAAAATGTTTCAAACACTTTAATACTGAGAGGTTTGGTGAAATACGTACAAATATTTTCTCAATTCTTGGCATCAATAGTGGAAAAGACCTCAGGAGCTACATTGAAGGCAGCTGGCAGTCAGAGGAATATTAAGTAGAAAAGTGATAACTAACAAGTTACAGGTGATTTAGCTTCTCAAAGCTGAGCCGCTACGTGTCACTTTAATGTAAATTAACAGATAGCCTCTGTATTCTTTGTTCTAATGCACTGAACTGACAGAAAAGTATTTTACATTTGTTGTGTTAAACATCTTGACTAGACTAGGCTGATTTCTGATGTGACCAGACTCTGCACATACAGACACTACACTACCATCATGCTAACACGATGTTCACATACTGTACTTTTTGCCCTATAAGTTGCAGGTTTTGTTTTTTTTTTGTTTGTTTTTTTTGCATAATTTGTATACCCTGCAATTTATACACCGAAGCGACTTAATTATGGATTTTTTCCCCATATTTAAAAACCAAATTTTGGCTGAGATATTATCGTTTTCATTCATTCTGACTGAAAATATTGAACACTACCATTTTCAGCCGCTAGATGGCACTCAAGTAGTATGACATGTCGTTGTGTCATGTAATAAGTAAAAGTGGATATTAGTGTCACAATCAGCTTGCTATAGCCTGCCACCTTCATCCAACTTACCTGGAGCAACCGTCAAATCAGATTCATTTTGCTGCGCCGCCCCGGCGAAATGAATCTGATTTGACCATTGAAGCTGACCCCCCGTCAGCCCCTGTCTCACACTCACAGCCCCATCATGTCATGTTTCTGCTCTTCTTTGTCATCATGCTATTTTCTGTCATGAAGCAAGGTTTTAGGATTCAAACTCAGCCAGACAACAAGAATGCTAAAACAAAGAAACAGTTTTATTGGTTGATTTGCAGCTGGTGGGGAGACTCAGGATCCAATTGCAGTAACAGGTCTTTGCAGGCAGGTGAGGTGAGAGCCACCTGTCAGAGTTTAAAAAGATGAACTGGTGGGAAGGCAGCTGCAGAGGGAGGCTTTTAATGCTGTGAACAGTGGGGCAATGCAGGTTTGAGGTCCAAAGAGCAAAGCAGGGGTAAAACACAGGGAGTCAGTGGTACAAGAGTAATCCAAAAGGGTGATCCGTGAGTCGTGGTCATAGACCAAAGAGGAGGTTGTTACCGTGATCAGAGAGGCAGAGCAGAATCAGAGGAGCAGGCAAAAACGGGAAATCCAGAAGGCAAGGCGTGAGGTCGAAAATCCAATAACAAGGCTTGAGGTTCAGGCATGAAACAAGAAAACTACGATGGCTGGAAAATCAGGGACCATGAGTGGTGTAATAATCTGGCCCCGGACAAGTGAAAGCAGAACTCTTTAAATAAGGCAAAGAACAGGTGCAGTGAATCATGGCGGATGAGCTGAAAGTGCACAGGGGGGCGTGGCTAATGACAGAGAAGAAAAACAGCAGGTTGACAAAGAGGAGCAGAAACATGACATGATGGGGCTGTGAGGGTGAAACAGGGGTTGACGGGGGGTCAGCGGGGGCCGCTGACACTGACCCTGACTTTCGAAGACTGGCTCTTGGGACATGGAACATGACCTCTCTGGTGGAGAAGGAGCCTGAGCTTGTGTGAGACTGAGAAGTACCGACTAGATATATAGGTCCTTCTCAAAAAATTAGCATATTGTGATAAAGGTCATTATTTTCCATAATGTAATGATAAAAATGAAACTTTCATATATTTCAGATTCATTGCACACCAACTGAAATATTTCAGGACTTTAATTGTTTTAATACTGATGATTATGGCATACAGCTCATGAAAACCCAAAATGCCTGTCCCAAAAAATTAGCATATCATGAAAAGGTTCTCTAAACAAGCTATTAACCTAACCATCTGAATCAACGACGTAACTCCAAACACCTGCAAAAGATTCCTGAGGCCTTTAAAAAATCCCAGCCTTGTTCATTACTCAAAACCACAATCATGGGTAAGACTGCCGACCTGACTGCTGTCCAGAAAGCCATCATTGACACTCTCAAGCAAGAAAGACACAGAAAGAAATTGCTGAACGAATAGTCTGTTCCCAGAGTGCTGTATCAAGGCACCTCAGTGGGAAGTCTGTGGGAAGGGAAAAGTGTGGCAGAAAACGCTGCACAACGAGAATAGGTGACCGGACCCTGAGGAGGATTGTGGAGAAGGGCCGATTCCAGACCTTGGGGGACCTGCGGAAGCAGTGGACTGAGTCTGGAGTAGAAACATACAGAGCCACTGTGCACAGGCGTGTGCAGGAAATGGGCTACAGGTGCCGCATTCCCCAGGTCAATCCACCTTTGAACAAGAGACTGTGTCAGAAGCATCTCGCCTGGGACTGCTGCTGAGTGGTCCAAAGTTATGTTCTCTGATTACAGTAAATTTTGCATTTCCTTTGGAAATCAAGGTCCCAGAGTCTGAAGGAAGAGAGGAGACACAGAATTCACATTGCTTGAGGTCCAGTGTCAAGTTTTCACAGTCACTGGGGTGCCATGTCAGCTGCTGGTGTTGGTCCATTGTGTTTTATCAAGCGCAGGGTCAATGCAGCTAGCTATCAGGAGATTTTGGAGCACTTCATGCTTCCATCTGCTGAAAAGCTTTATGGAGATGAAGATTTCATTTTTCAGCACGACCTGGCACCTGCTCACAGTGCCAAAACCACTGGTAAATGGTTTACTGACCATGGTATTACTGTGCTCAATTGGCCTGCCAACTCTCCTGACCTGAACCCCATAGAGAACCTGTGGGATATTGTGAAGAGAAAGTTGAGAGACGCAAGACCCAACACTCTGGATGAGCTTAAGGCCGCTATCGAAGCATCCTGGGCCTCCATAACACCTCAGCAGTGCCACAGGCTGATTGCCTCCATGCCACGCCACATTGAAGCAGTCATTCATGCAAAAGGATTCCTGACCAAGTATTGAGTGCATAACTGAACATGATTATTTGAAGGTTGGCGTTTTTTGTATTAAAAACACTTGTCTTTCATTGATGAGATGAAATATGCTAATTTTTTGGGACAGGCATTTTGGGTTTTCATGAGCTGTATGCCATAATCATCAGTATTAAAACAATTAAAGACCTGAAATATTTCAGTTGGTGTGCAATGAATCTGAAATATATGAAAGTTTCATTTTTATCATTACATTATGGAAAATAATGACCTTTATCACAATATGCTAATTTTTTGAGAAGGACCTGTAGTTGGGCTCACCTTGACGCACAGCATGGGCTCTGGAACTGATCTCCTTGAGAGAAGCTGGACCTTATTCCATTCTGGAGTTGCTCATGGTGAGAGGCTATGTGCTAGTCATAGTTTGTCCATCACAAACACCATATTCAAACATAAGGGTGTCCATAAATGCACTTGGCACCAGGATGCCTTAGGTCGCAGATCAATGATTGACTTTGTAGTCTGGTCATCTGATTTACGGTCGTTTGCTTTGGACACTCAGGTGACGAGAGGAGCTGAGCTGTCAACTGATCACCACCTGGTAGTGAGTTGGATCAGATGGCAGGGGAAGATGCCGGACAGACCTGGTAGACCCAAACGTGTAGTGAGGGTTTGCTGGGAACGCCTGGCAGAAGAACCCTCAGAAAGATCTTCAACTCACACCTCTGGAAGAGCTTTAACCGCATCCCAGCTGAGACGGGCAACATTGAGTCAGAGTGGACCATGTTCTTCAACTCAGTTGTTGAAGTGGCTGCCTTGAGCTGTGGCTGCAAGGTTGTCAATGCTTCTTGCTGTGGCCATCCTCAAACTCGGTGGTGGACACCCCGGGTTAGGGAGGCTGTCAAGCTGAAGGAGTCCTATCTGTCCTTGTTTGTGTTACAGGTTATAATTCTGATCAATCTGACTTTATTAATATTATGTTCATTACTTTGATCATCTGCATTTGTATGCTTTCTGAATTTGATTTAAAATGTGCAATAGGCAAAGCAATGAAGTTGTTTTTGTTAGGAATAGGGGTTAGTTTAGGGCCACGACTAGCGGGACTCGCATGCTTTCTCTCCACACTCGATACAAGCGAGTGAATGGAGAAGCAGTGATCCGTCTCCTGTGGTCATTTTCTCTTATTATTTCCCTTCTTTTAAGGTAATTAATGGGATGAAACGTTTAAGAGAATGACATGTGGATGTAGACTAGCCAGGTATGTATGTGTTGTAGGTGTTTGGGTTGTTTTGCATTGCAGAGTTGTTTGATGCTTATATGCTGCACGAGAAGTATTCAGCTAACCAACTAGCATCATTGCTAGCGGCAGGGGACCTCGTGTCTCAAGATGGCGTCAACAATCCGATTTGTTTAAATAAGAGTAATGCACTGCTTTGCTTATAATTTTGTGCAGTTTGTATAAGTAATGCGTTTTCTTCATTATTTTTGATTGGAAATATTTCTATTTCATGTTTTAAAAATTAGTTTTGGACTTTGCTATTAAGACATAATTTGAATAATCAGGAATAAAAAACGCTTATAGCTGTTAAATACATTTATTGCAAAATACTTATTTTGGATGTGTTGAAAAACATAGTTCAACTAATTTACAGTTAAAAGAGTTGTACAAAAATGGTGTGAAAAGATGTGTGCCTGTGTTCTGTATTTTATCTGTTAATGCAAGGGTGATGGGAAATACTATAATCTATTTTAGTTAGTACTTTGACATTGGTTTTGGTATTTGTGTATTGTTTTATGAGACACACTCAATTCAAGCGAGTGAATGGAGAAGCAGTGATCCGTCTCCTGTGGTCATTTTCTCTTACTATTTCCTTTCTTTTAAAGGGTAACATTGGCTGGTGGGACTCTGGAGGCAGCTGAGGAGTACCGGAGGGCCAAGCAGTCCGCAGCCTTGGCTGTTGCTGAGGCAAAAGCTCGGATGTGGGAGGAGTTTGGTGAGACCTTGGATAGAGACTCTCGGTCAGCTCCAAGGAGATTCTGACAAACCATCAGGTGGTTGAGGAGGGGAAAGCAGCACTTTAGTAACACTGTTTTCAGTGAAAGTGTGAGTGTTGTTGAACTCAACCAGTGATGTTGTTGGGAGGCGGAAGGAATACTTCTCGGACTTTCTCAATCCCACTGGCACGTCTTCCATGGAGGAAGCGGAGTCAGGAGACTTTGGGGTTGGTCTGTCCATAACCGTGGCTGAGGTTGCCAAGGTTGTTAAAAAGCTCCACGGTGGCAGGGCTCCGGTGGTGGATGAGATTCACCATGATTTCCTTAAGGCTCTGGATGTTGTGGGGCTGTCATGGTTGTAGTGAACCTGATCTGACCCTGATCTGACCCTGATGACCCCAAATCTATCAGATGGACAGGGACTGTTATTTCATTGATCTGAATACAGTCTGAGCCATCTGATGACTTTCTTTCTTGAATTAATCAAGCAGAAAAGACAATTCTCTATGATCATCACTGTTTTACAAAATGTTTGATAATCAAAATTGTGTTAGTTCACCCAATGTTACAGGTTGAAAAGAACTACTCATTTTTATTTTACATAAACAGTAAGTAATGATTTTTATTCCTCATTCAAAGAAGAAATCAGGTTAATATGCATTTCTTGATTTTCTGTCTGAAATGAGCCAAGCAATGTAAGTGTGTTAAAGGTCGGTTTTCGGTCAACTAAAATGTTTACCGAGAAAGATGTCATGTTTAAACTTTTTCAGAAGATTACCAAGTGTGAGACTCCACGAAGTCTGAAGTCCTACAATAATCTTTCTGTTCGTTACTAAACAATCCTTGATTTTTATTAACATCTTACATCATACACCACACCTCTATTCCTGGTCCATCGACCAATCAAAAGCTCTCAAATGAACCGGAAGTCGACCCATTTAAAATGTGGCAACTTCCCAGTTCATGTTAGAATTCCAGAGAATTCCAGAAGCTGGAGAGCCTGAGGAGATGAAGAACCACAGAGTTGCTGGAGTTGAAAGATTCTGTTAGAGTCTGAGAAGTTCTGAAGAATGAAAGGAGTTCAGAGTTCTTGGGTGCAAACGCGTTCAGGATGATCCAGAGACGTTTTGGGATTATAACTTCTGTTTGAACAAACCACACACGACTATCTAAGGATTTCAGCTGCTCTCAACGGAGACGCTGAAAAAGTCTGGAGGATTCTCTATCGAGCTGATCTACGTCAACCAGGTAACAGTCTCCTCTTCGACTAAAGTGTACCGGAGGCAAGCTGAGATCTGATGAAGCGTGCACGTTCTGGTCAAACAGATTAATTCCCTCACATATCTCTCTGTAAGATAACTCCATTTCATCTTAAACTCTTCTCTCTCTTCTAAAATCAGTACAGATATTTTAGAAATATCTGAAGCAAAGTCCTCGTTCACCGCCGAGTGATTGATGTCCCTTTTCTGTGAAACTTGTCTGTTATTATTTTCATATTTTGCCAAATTAATGTAAATGTTTGATGTTAAACTTTGATTCTGAAAATAAATGGCCGCATTCACTTTGATGGGTCAAAGATAAATAACGTCTCTCGTTACATTTCTGTTAAATTCAATGCACGACATTACACAGTCAGAAAGATGAGGAACTCGTGAATATTGTATGCATATATATCTCATATATTGTCATACTACATGGTTGACACGTCTTTGCAACATCACGTGGACATTTGGGGCAGTGCCACTGGATTGGCAGACTGGGGAGGTGGTTCCTGTCTTCTAAAAGGAGGACTGGAGGGTGTGCTCCAGTTACAGAGGCATCCCACTCCTTAGCTTCCCTGGTAAGGTCTATTCAGGTGTACTGGAGAAGCGACTCTGATCGTCAGTTGAACCTTAGATTCAGGAGGAACAATGCAGGTTCTGTCCTGGCTGTGGGACACTGGACAAGCTCTTTACTCTAAGGGAGGGTCCAACTACCCTGCAGAGGAAACTCATTTCAACCGCCTGTATCCATGATCTCATTCTTTTGGTCACTACCCAGAGCTCGTGAGCATAGGTGAGGGTAGAAACATAGACCGACTGGTAAACAGAGAGCTTTACCTTACAGCTCAGCTCCCTATTCACCACAACGGACCGGTACAGAGTCTGCAATACTGCAGATGCTGCACCAATCCGTCTGCCAATCTCACACTTCATTCTTCCCTCACTCATGAACAAAACTCCAAGATACTTGAACTCCTCCACTTGAGACAAAACCTCACCCTCGACCTGAAGAGAGCAAACAACCCATTTCCAGTTGAGGACCCTAGTGAGAGATAGGGTGAGAAGTTCAGTTATCTGGGAGTGTTGGAGAAGAACTGCTGCTCCTCCACATCGAGAGGAGCCAGTTGAGGTGGTTCAGGCATCTGGTATGGATGCCCCATGGGCACCTCCCTAGGGAGGTGCTTAGGGCATGTCTGACTGGGAGACCCTGGGGATGACCCAGGACATGCTGGAGAGACTGTCTCTTGGTTGGCCTCGGAACATCTTTACCCCCAGAAGAGCTGGAAGAGGTGGCTGTGAAAAGAGATGTCTGGGCCTCCCTGCTCAAGATGCTGCCCCCGCGACCTGACTTCAGAACAAGTGGAAGATAATGGACGGATGGATGGATGGATGGATAGATGGATGGATGGATGGATGGATGCAATCACACACCAAAATGGAAGTCAGCACGTTGCTTTTTTTTTTTTTTTTACTTATCCAGCTCACAAGGTTTACATATACACATGTATGGTGGCAGCCATCTTGGATTTTGACATGGCAACCCAATTTTTGAAAGAAACTATTATTATGCCTAGATGCAGCCACACACCAAAATGGAAGTTGGTACGTCATTTATTTTTTAAGTTATCAGGCTCACAACAATCAGACAGACAGCCAAATGGATGGAGGGTAGTTCCAATTCCCCCTTTCGCTCCGTGACAGGGGACCAAAAAAAGACTAGAGAAGAGAGAAAACTGTAAAATAATAAAAAAGACGGGGTCAAACTAAAGGCAAAATTAACAAAAAAGAAAGAAAAAACAAAAGAAAACAAGAAGGGACACAAGTGGAAGAAGAGAAAAAGAAACCTAAGGAGGAAACCAGGAGAAAGAAGGAATGGAGATTAAAAAAACAAGGAATATGAAGACTAAATGAGGAAGACAGGAAATGAGTTGAGAAGATAAAAACAGAGAAGAGACTAGATGAACTCCAGCTGAAAGGAGATTCCTGTAGAGAGGGGGGTGTCAATTATCCCAGAATCAGAGTGACAGTTGGTCCTGCCCTGCAGCTCAGACCCCACATCTGTGTCAGCCGGGAAATCAAAACCAAATGATGAACGTCTTCGTCCTCGCAGAGCAGAAGGCAGGGCAAAGAGCAGCTGCTGGGCTTTTAATAAAGGTGCCACGAAGCAAACTTTACCACGGTTCCAGCAAACATCTGGTTTCTGTGCAGCTCTAACACCACGGTGGCTGTTTTTAGATGTTCTCGGAGGCGTTCTCTCATTATTTGATGAGAAGTCAGGAAAGATGCTGCTTCATCGCAGCTGGACTGACGGGAGCATTTTGTTTAAA
>NC_056515.1:16433635-16435536 GCF_014905685.2 Nematolebias whitei
AGGAGGTTGAGGAGCATTAAGTGTAGAACCACTAGACTGAGGAACAGCTTCTACCCTGAGGCTGTTAGACTCATGAATCTCTAACTAGAATAATCACTGTGAAAAACCATATCATGTTGCTGCTGATCTGTTTCATGTTGCTGCTGATCTGTTTCATGTTGCTGCTGATCTGTTTCAATGTTGATGTGTTCATGCGTGCACATCTGCTCACAGACTCATGTTCATGTTTGTGCTGATGTTCAATGTTTTATGTTATGAGTGCTTAGTGTATATTTAGTTGATGTTTTTCTTAGTTCATATCTTAGATGTCATTACTGTTTTTCTTATACATTTTATTGTTGGATGTAACTGGGACCCTGTGTACATAATTTCGCTCCACCACATGTACCACATGACGTGCGAATGACAATAAAGAATCTCTGACTCTGAAATGGTGTCCCCATTGAGTTTGTTGATTCCTATAAATATTTGGGTATCTTGGTCGACTCACATTTCTCGTTTAAGCTCCATGTGGAAAACTTGGTAAAGAAACTGAAAGTTAAACTGGGTTTCTTGTTCAGAAACAGATCCTGTCTAACCCTGAATGCTAGAAAACACCTTGTATCTGTGACTTTACTTCCCTCCATTGATTACGGTGACATTATTTACATGAACGCTCCTACAAGAACCCTGCAGATGTTGGATGCTGTCTATCATGGTGCACTAAGATTCATAACTGCTGTGATTATCGTACCCACCACTGCACCCAGTATTCACTGGTTAACTGGACATCATTAACTTCACGCAGACTCTCTCACTGGTACATTTTCATCTTTAAATCACAACTTGGTCTGCTGCCTTCATACATCTCCTCGTACATGTCTCTGCGTGAGTGTGTTGATATTTTCTGGGTTGTTAATATAAAAGTTTGACATGTTTACTCAATTTACAGTTTACTTTATAATGATAATTAAAATATTTGCCTGCAGTTTTAGCTCAGAGTCTCAGAAAGGATCAGTACTTTGTGGAAATGTAAAACACTGATACCAGTTTATTTTGCTCATGAAGTTTATCATCACACTTATTAGTCATTTACTTTATATCACACTCTGTTAAATCTTATCAGCTAAATCCCTTCAGCATCAGTGTGTGAAGCTTTGTAACTTCCGTTTCTCAAACCCAGCTCCAGAACCAGTCACTGACCACAAACGTACTGTCTGTTTTTTCTCTGATAAGATTGCAAATGAGGTAATGGCTGTTATATCAAAGCAAGATCTGTTACATGTGAAGATGTATAAATAAGCGGCATTGCTCATGTTTTTTTAGAGAACACACAGGAATTCTTAGGCTGTGTTTCCATTCCATGTGTTCTCTCCTTCTGCAGAAGAAATCAATAAATCTTACTCTTTTATTTTTATCAAGTTCTCAGTCTCAAAATTTATTAAACAATAGGTTTAAAAAACTCCACAAGTGCAGCTACGGCGTGCGCTCTCAGGACATTATTACCTCCAGTGTTCCCTCATTGCAAACTGAACTAGGCAACAGGGCCTTCTCCTACTCCGCTCCTGTTTCCTGGAATATCTTACAAAAACAATTGAAGCTCTCGACCTTGACCTCTCTAAGTGGCTTTAAGAATCTGTTGGACTCCTGGCAGAGACCAATGCAGACATGTTCCTGTTTCTAGTTTTCTACATTCACCTTATAATCTAGCTGTTTTTTGTTACTTTTCTTTTCTTTTTACTTTTCTTTTTTTTTAGCCATCCTATTTGTTAAAAAAAATTGTATGACTTTTTATAACTGTTTATTGTTGTCACTGTTGTCCACTGTTGTCATCATTCTTTGTTGAAATCAGGTCTCTCTTGTGAATGAGTCCTTGAGGCTCAGTGGGATTTACCTGTCTAAATAAAGGTTGAATGAATGAA
>NC_056515.1:16435636-16436507 GCF_014905685.2 Nematolebias whitei
ATTTATTGCCGCAATAAAACATTGACACTGGTGCTTACTTGATATTTAAAGGGGAAACTAAACTATTTACTCACCTTTACACTTCTAAAACACTGTTAATAAGTAGATGAAGAATAGTTGTAAACATTTCATCACATGTACTGTCTAAATAAAGGTTGAATGAACTTTGAACCCAGGCAGTGGCAGCTGAACTACACTGTTGTTGCATTGCTTAGTCCTGTCCACAGATGGAGTTAGAGCTCTTCTGGCAGCTCAGGTCAGGTTTTAAGAGCCTCCACTTCCTCAGCCTAATAAAACAGCAGCACCTCTGTAATATAATTTTACAGCTGCTTGTGCTGTGTATGAACTGTGCAAACCTTGTGCAATGACAGGTTTTCACAGAACCAGTGATGAACTTCGTTCCTTTAAGTCAAAATTATATAAACCTCATTGGTCCACCTCAACTCATTTCGATTGAGTTATAGCCAAGTATAGTTAACGTTGATTAGCTGAACCAGTTGAACCAACTTCAAATGTTAATCTGGTGTAGAAATCTACCACATCAGATGTTTACTTTCTGAAAGGTTCATGTAAATTTGTTCATGAGATATTTTGCTAATAAAGTCTTTAACACACACAGGAAAAACATTATCGCCCACCTTCTCCTTTGGCTACAAGCAGTGGCTAATGAGCTTAAAAAATAAATTAGTTGAAGAAAAACCTTGTCAAATACCACAGCAGGTACAGATACATAGTGTTTTTTTTAGATACTGGGTATAAATGGTTAAATTTATACAAATATAATATATGCATGTATTAATATTATTTCTTCTTACATTTTGCTTTTTCACTAGATTACTGCTTTACTGTGGTGTATATATATATATATATA
>NC_056515.1:16439107-16440533 GCF_014905685.2 Nematolebias whitei
ACCAGCGCTTCCAGTAACTTGTAATTCTTTAAATTATTTGCGGTGACACACACCAGGTCTGATAAACTGACTGGGAATGTCAGTGGAGGTAAATATTACTCCGGGTCTCTGCTCCTTTTTTATTTTTACTTTTTTTCAAATGGGCGACATTTCCAATTTGACCTATTGTTTCCAAGTACCGTTTTTAATCATCTGGGAGAAGTTTGTCGATGTAGTCCACTTTGTTTTGAGCTGCTTTTCAACGTTATGAAGGAGGATACAGCGGTGACACCACAGACAAACACCAGAGGTTTTTTTTTTTTCTAAGGACTATAAAAATGGTGGTCGAGACGGGAACGCCCCCAACGCAGTGACGTATGTTCCAAAACTCTGTTGAAGGGACACAAGGTTTAACAGAGACGGGTCTTTTACTAATTGTCTTGTATAATGTCTGAATGTTTTTCTATGTTGCCCTGAGACGACTTCTGTTGTGACTTGGAGCTACAGAAATAAAGTTGATTGAATGACTTTCATCAGTCTAGCTACGTACAGCACCAAACAGAAACCTGGACTTGTTCTTGTTCTCCTCTTTTCAAGATGAACAATATACAGTTCTAGATTTATTAAGTTTTTTATTTTTTATTTGTTTTGTTAGCAGTCTTGTCCTTCCAGGTGAAATATAATTCTTCCATATTAGTAGCGCACCATTTTCTGATGTCTGTTTTAACGTCCAGACCTGTGAATTAAACCAAGAAGCCAGCCTCCTCTGATGGACCACATTCTAGAGGAGACATTTTATCAAGAGATGTTGGCATTGAAGCTGTAATATTATCAACAAGGTCATCAATTTGAGTGGAAGTAAAATTGAATTTATTTCACTATAAAAGTAATCTCCGTTTTACAGAAAAACAAAAATGATTCAGTTCTTCCTCTTCTTACACACAGAAACTCACCTGAGAAGCAGCTGATCTGTTTAGTAACGATGGGTTCTGATTCTTGTCAGATTCTGAAATTCTTCCTCTTCTTCAGAACTTGAACAACTTCTGCAGTCAGATCGGGGATGATCGACCAATCAGCTTCTGCCACTTCAGCCCAGACTCTACAATGCTGGCTACAGGATCCTGGTAACAAGCACCGCCCACTGATCGTGTTTACCCTGCTTTCATTTATGTTGCACTGCAGCTAATGCTGACGTACTAACCCCCAGGAGTGGTCTGTGTAAGCTGTGGTCCGTTCCCGACTGCAGCCTGATTCGTACTCTTAGAGGTGAGCAAAGGTCTGGTCGTTCTTTAAATTCATCAACCCATTGTCTGTTTACACCATGGTTTACTTATTTATTTTTTGTTTGTTCAATCTATTGCTTTTTATTTTTTATTATTTTATTTCACACGATGAAGCATTTAGTCTCATCCCACCACAGTGTAAAAATGATTGTAACTAAAGCTCC
>NC_056515.1:16440633-16448270 GCF_014905685.2 Nematolebias whitei
ACTCACACCTAGGGACAATTTAGAGTTACCAATCAGCCTAACATGCATGTTTTTGGTCTGTGGGAGGAAACCGGAGCACCCGGAGAAAACCCACACATGCACGGAGAGAACATGCAAACTCCACCCAGAAAAGCCCCCAGTCCGGGGTTTGAACCAGGGACCTTCTCGCTGAGAGGCAGCAGCTTGACCATTTGTGCCACTGTGCTGTACTTATATTTCATAATAATATATTGAAATATTTTTCACCATGCTCATCTTTCTGATTGGCTGCCAGTCAAATAGCTGCTTTACTCTGCAGGCTAGCATAGCAAGGACCAAATGAAGAAGTTTCTAAAAAGACCGAAGGAACCAGCAGCTCTGCTGTGGTGGAAACTGCTGCTAAAGCAACAAAAACAAAAAAGAAACTGTCCAGATGACCTGACTGAAAATTGTTGGATTGTATACCTGGATTATTGAGCATGGACTTTGTTGGTATACATTAAGTATGGCTTTACAGTCACACAGAAAAATGGCCATGATTGCCCGAAATGTGTCCTCTGTCGCAAAAGAGTGTTTAAAACCTTCGAAACTTCAGCGCCACTTGAGTGGGGATATGTCGAATTTTACGGAATATAAGGCGCACTAAGTGAAACAAAACAGTCAAATAAGTCAAACTTTATTCAGCTCGTTCACAATAACTCAACATTGTTCAGTTGTAGCACATAAAACCAGTTCAAGGTCAGTAAGCACAACCAGAGTTAATACATAAGGTGCACTGGATTATAAAGTGCACTGGATTATAAAGTGCACTGGATTATAAAGTGCACTGGATTATAAAGTGCACTGGATTATAAAGTGCACTGGATTATTAGGCTCACTGTCGATTTTTGAAAAAATTAAAGGGTTTTAAGTGCGCCTGATTGTCCGAAAAATATGTTAATTCAGTGTTTAAAACATGTTAGTTAATAACAATTTTATGCTCAGCAGCTGTAATAATTGAATATAGTGAATAAAAGTTAAAACATTCTAAAAGTTGATGTTTCTTGACATATTTTGTAGCGTTGTTTGGGGTTTTTTGGGGGGGGGGGGGCTCGGCCACAAGCTAATGCTGTTTGGGGGCCATGGCGTGGAACAATTTGGACACCCGTGGTCCAGAGGACGGACCTGATGCATTTGTTATTGGGTGTTTTAGGGGAACTAAATGATTTATTTCTAGATGGCAGACATTTTAATCTTTTTCTAAAATGTTTGGAAAGAGCCTGAAGAAGAAAGTGTCATCTTGTTTAGGTGTAGTTTACTTCTTTCTTTACTTTTATGCTAATTTTGATGAAAGAGCTCTTTTAATAAAAAGGCTTTTCCTCCACAGTATGTTCCAAAAGATCGGCTTTAATAAATAATGAAATGTTTAAACATCCACAGGAAAAGCAGCCTCATGTTTGTTTAAGGCATTTGATTTGATGTTCTTCACTGTGGTTCAGTTCCAGGTCACGTTTTTGTCTGATATGTCTGTTTTTATTATTAAAGAATCATTTCTGACCCTTTTCACACTAAATAAAACTCGTCCAGAGCGGCAGGTAGGAAGAAAATGGAATAAAGTAACCCATTTACCTTAGTATAAATACTCCAAATACCTTTTTGAAAATACTGAAATCAAAGAATTAAACTGGAAATAAGTATTTTTACATTGTAGGACAAAGAAACTGACCAAAATAATAAATCAATTCTATCAAGACTTTTTAATGAAAACTTTTACTTCCAATTGTTGTTCTCAGAATTAGTCACATATTTTTGAAGAACGTCTGATTTCAATAACTTAAGTGTTTGTAAAACTGCACTTTGTGTGTAAATGTATGCTTTTTATCTCTCGTGGGTTTCAGACAAAGAGCACGAGGTTGGAGGTAAATGAACTATTAGAGCAAACTATGGAATCTGTTCTCTACAATGAGTTTTAGTCACATGTTACAGAAACATGGACGAGAGAAGTGAACAGCTTGTCTTGTCGTTTTTAGTCGGTCAAATCTACAAAGAGCAGAGCCCTGCTGATCTAAATCATTTAAAAAGCCTTTATGATTCAAATATTTCAAAAATGAATGTAAAGTTTTATCAGGAGTTAAACCACAGGTTTTACTCATCAAGATGGAGCTCAAGTTCATTTTTCATTTTATGTTTTTTAATTTTTAGCAACACCTGAAAAACAGGATTATTATGAGTGGCAGTCAAATACAGCAAAGTAAATTCTCACGTGTTCATGTAATATTTGATTATTGAGCCGTTTTAAAATGTATTACTAATATTGATTACATATAGACAGCCTCGGTCAGCAGCTCCTCAGCGGAGCAGAAATGAGAGTTGTATTGTGTACTACAGCCACTCTCCATACACAAATACACAAAGTTCTGACCAGTCACAGAACACTTGGTACATATTCTGGTTAAAAAACCAGTTCTGTCTGGAGCAATGCATGACCAGGTCTCCGTGGTCACCAGAAGAACAATACACAATTATTTTCACACAACCATGTCAGCGAGACACAGCTTCTTAATTTCATGGACTATAAACTAAACTTTACAATCTTGTGCTGAATTTATTTGTTCTCACATCCTCAAAGTTGGCATGACATCATCTGTCACGTGATGTACAGTACTCCCTCTATCGTGGGGGATCCGTACCCTGAAGCCCCGCGATAAGTGAAAAACTGCCAAGTAGGAATAGTTGGGGTTTTTTCATTCAATCTTTATTTATACAAGTTAATCCCATTGAGCCTCGAGGACTAATTTACAAAAGACACCTGAAAATCCTACTGGATAGAAGTACAATAAGTAGTATTTTATTTTGTACATACAGTATATAATATATTTATATGTCACGCCGTCTAATTTATGTAATAGTACTTATTATTAAACAATTTGGGACAAACATAAAATATGTCAAGAGCACAGAATGTCATGATTTCAGCTCCCTGCCTCCTCTGCTCTCAGCCACGTACAAGCATTCTTGGCCACGCCCACTTCTCCGCTCTGCGTGGAGAACAGCTGATCAGCTGCAGGAGAAATATTATCCTGCAGTGTGGGATGCACACAGGTGCAGCAGGTGCTAAATAATTTTAAATGATTAATTTTAAGTAAAAATTCTGTGCCGATGGTGCGGCTCATCCATTAATCAGCCAATGTGTCATGTCCAATCTTATTTTGAAAAACCGCAATGGAGCAAGTCCGCGATAAACGAACCACAAAGTAGCGAGGGACTACTGTATACAGTAACTGCCATTTTTGGTTGGTGGAAAATGCCGTTGAGTTGCGGAAACCTGACAGATAAATGAAGCAGATCAATTAGTTTTTATTTCATTTATTCCTTCAAGTATGTGCAAGAATGTTGTAAGGACATGAATGCTCATATAAACTCCTGGCGGACACGTGACTCAGTGACCGATGGTGTTACCTGAGTTGAACTACAAGATGCGTACACCAAACCCAAAAAGTCCATGGAAGACTTATTTTCTAAAACCTTACAGGTGTATAGCTTTTTCATTAAATGTTTATTTTCAATACTTTCCGTGTCCTGCTGTTCATAAGATTATTGATTAAATGAACATAGTCAATTCACACTGATTTGAACAGTCACGCCGTCTAATTTATGTAACAGCATTTATTATTAAACACTTTAGGACAAACATAAAATAACGTCAAATATAGTAAATATAAAAATGGCTTTCAAAAATCTAAGAACAACAGAGACAAATTTTGTATGATTATATAAAATGCTCCGTCCACTCGCCCCCATCCGTTTCCAGCACGATGTATTTCAAACAGTTTTGTATATTTCAGGTTTAGATTCACTGGAGGCAATGGAGATGTACAGAGCTCTAGATAATCATTGCATATATGCTTCAAGTGACAAAAAATACTTAGCGGTGATTCAAATTTGCATGTATATGCGCTATGTGGTGACCTCTTCTCAGTTTTGCAGTCGGAAACATTAAATATTTTCTGTTTGGAAGATTCTTCTTGTAATACGTGCAATCATTCTCACAGCTACGTCTCTATTGAGTCAACTTCCTCCCAGACCAATATGTCAGCCTCCTTGTACGTTCACGTGACCAAGTACCCAGATGTCCGTCTTCAAGAATGATCGGCAGCAACTGAGGATGCCGTGTAGCACCTACCAAAATGGCAGCGTGAATTATCGCCTTTAGCATCCATTGGGCAGTGGTCGGCCATTCCATTTCTATTTTAGTGGTGAAAACTTGAAGGTGGGGGTCGTTACCTAACACGCCAGACTTTTAATTAAACAATGTGATAGTGGCGTAGCATTGTTTGAACTCCATGTGGAGGTAAATAAATGCCTGGTGGCACGTCTAACATTTATTAGTCAATACAACGTATGCAAATTATGACCTTTTGGGCTTTCTGTAATCAAGCACCACCCACTTTTTCATGCCATCTGCTAAAACTTCTTTTTATTTCTGTCCATTTCTATATTTCTTACCAGCTAACCTGCACACCCTTCGCTTTGCTTCTCATGTTTTCCTCCTACGTACAGTGTGTGTCTGTAAAGGTTGTTGAAGCTACAACAAGACGTTGTTCTTGAGTCCGAGTCGAGGCGATGAGTCACTGCTGCCTCACTCCAATCATCCGATGAAGCCTTTGTGTGGAAGTGTACAGAAAACTTGTGGTTCTGGTGAGTGAAGCAGAAAGCCAGAAGAGTTCTGGGTAATTTGACTCCCTCCCCCACTGGTCACCCTGCTGTTGGTACTCCTTTGCTGGATCTTCTCCGGGTTAGTTTGGCAGCTGCTAGGCACCCGTGCGTTTGCTGTGAGCGTGTGCTGACAGGGCATGCTGGCTATTTTAATGTGAGGGCTCCACAGACAGGACATTCCTGGACCAGGAGTCAGCTGTGCCATGAGGACCACATTGCCTGGGGGACAGAGTTGTACAAGAGTCTGATTGTGCTGAGCTCTGCTCACAAACACAAGATCCTCCCTCTGAAACACAAGCTGCAGGGCAGCAGGTACACTTTGCATCTCAGCTGCAGGGTCAGTCGCTCCCTCAATGAAAGCGACAAAATAGTTCATTCTAAGGGTTACAGAATACAGATACAGTGAGTTTTGTTTTAGCTTAGATCCTGTTTTCCAAGCCATGTCAGTCACCAGTGCCAAAGTATCAGGAGACCAGTCACCTGGTTCAGTGCCTTCGGCTGTAACTCAGCCAAGTTGACACTTTCTGAGCTAAAATTCAGCGTGCCAACACAAGATCTTTTTAAAAACATTTCCATTGGAGCCACTGCATCTGACTTTTAGCTACGTACCTCATGAAGCAAGGGACAGATTTTATTTAAGTTCTCAGAAAGTTATAATTGGACATATTGTATATCTAGAGTTCAAGATGGCCACCATAGCTAATCAACATGAGCTATGACTCAGTCATACTGAGCTCCAGTATATTCAGCTGAGAGTCATACCCAACATGCACTTTAAGCACCACGTCTTTGCTAAACACTTTTGCATCATTATACACAGAAGTGACTGTTAGCAAAATATCTTCTGAACTACCAGTTTATTGAAACTCTCACAAAGAAGTCAATGGCTGTAAATCAAAAATGCAAAAGTATCTGGAGTCAAGCAATTTCAGCACAGTCTCACAATATTTCATTCTGTACTCTAATGAGAGCACACAGGATTATAAATGTTATTTTCCACTGCTGACAGAAATTAGATGTGACTGTGCATGATAAATAAACAAAATATAACAATAATAGTCTGGAAAAATTGATAAATACAGACTTGAAGGGGCACTTTTTAAATAGGGAATAGGATGAATAAGGGGTTTGGGCTAAAGCCCCCCATGTTTCAAGACCCTAAAAACGCCCCTGATACAAATGATAACTAAAAAATAACATTTCAGGTTAATAATCCTTCAGCTGCTTTGTTTGTCTGCTTTATTGATTTATCCTGTTTGTTTCAGAAAACTATTAATTTCACATAATTTGATCTTTTTTACATTTTTATTATTTACATGTCCTGATCTTGCTGCTGCAACAATTTAATGTATTATTTTCAGACACAAGTCCTGAATCCAAAAATACAAATAAGTTGTTTTTACTAACAGTACACTTTTATTTTTGGGCCAATCTTTAAAAAGAAGAAAGAAAAAAAAAAGACCAACAAAACAACTTAAATATTTATTTATTTATGTTTTATTTTGTTTTCCTATTTAATTTTAGAAGAATTTCATAAAATGCAGTTATATAAAGTTGTTTAATGTCTAAACTACATTAAATTACAAATGGTTCAAATCATCAGGATGTGTTTTGTTTGTTTACAGTTTTTTGGTGTGTTTTTATGTTTATTTCTGCGTTTTGTCTGTATCTCCTCTCCGTCTCCTCCTCCTCAGTCAGACCTCTGCTCTGTCACTCTTCACCTCCTACTTGTTTTCAGCTCAATGTTCTGATTTCCTCTCAGTCCTGTTGGATCTAGCATCGTGCATTCTAGATGCCACCCAGGTTTTTCTATCTCGCCTTCCTGTGAGTCCTGGTTCACATCCTGAGTCGTTTGTAACCAGGTAGTCATTAGCTCAGGAGCGCCACAGGGAACTGTACTCTCACCACTCCTTTTCACTCTGTACACCTCAGATTTCCAGTACAAACTGGTGGACCGCTTTGTGGCATGCTGTGGAAACAACTGTTGGATAAAATAAATATCCTTTCACCTTCTGTATACTCAAATAAGCCACTCCGAGGACACAAGAACATTTTTCAATCCGGTGTACTTGCAAGGGTAGACGTTCACGAGGAAGCTTTCACAGATGTATAAAAGTTACATCCTTTGAGCCTCGTCAGTGAGAATCTGCACCGGACAGAGAGGCAGGTAAAGTTTTAATACACGCTTATCAGACAGAGGTCAAGATGACATCGACTTTCCAGCTGCAGACTCGGAGAAGGCCTTGGAGTTTATCATTTGCGCCTGCAGGCTCCTCTCTGAGGAGACAAAACAACTCTCTGACTCACACACATTCATTTAACAATAGTTAGTGATAAACATCCATAACCTTTACCTAAATTCCCTTGACAACAATCATCTCATCCTGCATGTGAGTAAAAGAAAAGAGATGATCCAGGAGAAACAGGAACAGGTCAAACACTTCCATCATGGGAGAAGAAAGTCAACGTTTCTTTATTTGTCATACGCATCATGAAACAGTGTACAAAGGGTCCCAGAAGAAGTGGAGGTGGTGGAGAAGTATAAATACCTTGGGGTTCACCTGGACAACAGACTGGACTGGTGATGCAACAGTGAAGCATCTACAAGAAGGGACAGAGCAGACTGTACTTCTTGAGGAAGCTGAAGTCCTTCAATGTTTGCAGCAAGATGCTGCATATCTTCTATAAGTCTGTTGTAGAGAGCACTATCTCTTCTGCCATCATCTGCTGGGGGAGCAGCACTAGAGAAAGTGACTTAAAAAAGATCAACAAGCTCATAAAGAAGGCTGGATCAGTTCTGGGGACTCCTCTAGAACCTTTGGAGATGATTGTACAAAGAAAGATTCTTCATAAAATGAAGAACATTATAGACAACCCTCAGCATCCTCTTCATCAGACTGTCATACAACAACAGACTGTCATACAACAACAGAGTGTCATACAACAACAGAGTGTCATACAAC
>NC_056515.1:16448280-16464734 GCF_014905685.2 Nematolebias whitei
ACAACAACAGAGTGTCATACAACAACAGAGTGTCATACAACAACAGACTGTCATACAACAACAGAGTGTCTTCAGTCAGAGGATTCTTCAGATCCGCTACAAGAGATCCTTCCTGCCCACAGACATCAGCATCTAGAATAACTCTTTAATGAAACCAGGATGATGAGTTATAACATCTAATTTACCTCTGGGATTAATAAAGTCTTTTTGAATTGAATTTAATTTAATTGAAATACTGTTGTGAAAATAAAACTTATTCTCAAACTAAATGACTACATGCGAAAATAATTTAAAGCTTGGATCGTGTTAAATAGTCATTAACTGGAAGAGGTGCTGATTTGTCTCCTATTCTGAATATTTCACAAATTGGACATGTATGTAAACATGTTTGTTTTTGTCTTGGTTGTTAGTTGTTTGTTATGTCAGTATGACGGCCCTTAAATCACTTCATATTACTTGGGAAACTTATGTTAGCCTGCTATAATTACTGTGGGGGGATATTGTTTGTCCAAGACAACAAACAGGCTAGTACCGGCCCTGCTAAGAAGGTCATTCCTGAAGTTTAATATCAGCTTCATCCAATTAAACCAGTTCTGATGCTTCATCCAAACAGAAACCAGTTCTGATGTTTCATCCAATCAGAAACCAGTTCTGATGTTTCATCCAATCAGAAACCAGTTGTAATGCTTCATCCAATCAGAAACCAGTTCTGATGTTTCATCCAATCAGAAACCAGTTCTGACGCTTCATCCAATCAGAAACCAGTTCTGATGCTTCATCCAATCAGAAACCAGTTCTGATGTGTGTTTGGGGTCATTATCCTGCTGTAACACTCAGTTAAGTCCAAATTTCAACCATTTAGTTTTTTGTTAAAGATGAAATTATAGGAACATCATGATGCTACCACCACCATGCTTGACAGTTGTTTATGTCATTTGCAGGCTTGAAAGCCTCATTTAGACTCTTCAAAAAGACTTCTTCTTCTTCACTGTGACCAAAAGGATGAATCTTTGTCTCATCTATAAACATTCTGTCCAGAAAGATTTTGGTTTGTTCAACATGAGTCATTTCGCTGTAATTGTATTAGATTCTGGATCAGGTAAGGATTAATCTGGATTTGTGATTTGGACTTTTTAAATGCTTTGATAAAACTTCTATTGTGAATTGATCTATAAAAATAAACTGAACTGAAATCAGCTGGGACAAAAATCAGAGGTATGTATCAGAGATTTGCCATAAATTATAAACAGATTAACAATATAAAGTGTTTTCTTTGTCAAGGTCATGTTTCTTCATAATAAACAAATTAAATATTTGCCATTCATATTTATTCTTTACATGATTTAATCCTGTGCGTAATTTAAAATGAGGTCTTTATTCTTTCTTTAACAGTTTGTTTCAGGGTAAGATCCAGGACCATGCAGGTTGATGTCCTCCATAATGATGTAACCGAGTTCTGCTTCACTCAGATTAAAATTTAAAAACTATTAGGCGCCACATGGGCATGCATGCGCACACGCACACACGTGCTTACCTCACACAGCCGCATTTCTAACATACTTCTACCAATATAGCCACTGTCCCTCCTCTGGACATGTCCCATTCATGCAAATGTACTCTGGCTTACTACGGCTGACTTTCATTCCTCTTCTTTCAAGTGCATACCTCTCTAAATTCTCTTCCACCTGTTCCCTTTTCTCATCACAGATCACAATGTCATCTGCAAACATCATAGTCCATGGGGATTCCTGCCTGACCTCAACTGTTAGTCAGACCATCACCAGAGAGAACAAGAAGCGGCTCAGAGCCGATCCTTGATGCACTCCCACCTCCACCTTGAAGTTATCTGTCACTCCTACAGCACATCTCACCACTGTCCTGCTGTCCTCATACATGTCCTGCTGTCCTCATACATGTCCTGTACCAGTCTAACTTACTTCTCTGCCACTCTAGATTTCCTCATACAATACCACACCTCCTCCCTCAACATTCTGTCATGTTTTTTCTAAATCCACAAAGACACAATGGAGTTCTTTCTGACCCTCTCTGTACTTCTCCATCAGCATCCTCAAAGCAAAGACGGCATCTTTAGTGTTCTGTCTCTACATGAAACCATACTGTTGCTCACAAATAGTTACCTCTTGTCTAAGTTTAACTTCCACAACTCTAGACTCTCCCAGATCTTCATTGCCTGACTCATCAACTTAATTCCCCTGTAGTTGCTACAACTCTGCACATCACCCTTGTTCTTAAAAATGGACACCAGTACACTTCTTCTCTATTCATCAGGCATTTTCTCACCCTCAAATTTCCCATTGAATATTTGAGTCAAAAACCTCACTGCCATCTAATTTCCAAACCTCCACTGGTATGTCATCAGGTCCTACTGCCTTCCCCTTCTTCGTTCTTTTCAGAGCTTTCCAGACTTCACGCTTGCTAATCTTTCCCACTTCCTGATCCACAGTTTCTATGACCTCTAATCTTCTTTCTCCTTCATTCTCTTCATTCATTAGCTCCTCAAAGTACTCCTTCCATCTTCTCATCACACTCTCCTCACTTGTTAGAACATTACCATTCCTATATTTAACAAGCCTAACCTGCTGCATATCCTTTCCAGCCTGATCCCTCTGTCTCGACAATGGGTACAACTCATCGTACGCCCTCTGCTTTGCCTTTGACACCTCCGTCTTTGCTTTACGTCCCATCTCCTTATATTCCTGTCTCCTCTCTTCAGTCCTCTCACTGTCATATTTCTTCTTGGCTAATCTCTTTCTTTGAATAGCTTCCAGCACTTCACTATTCCACCACCAGGTTTCCTTATCATCCATTCTCTGTCCAGATGACACACCAAGTTCCTTTCTACCTGTCTCTCAAATTATTGTTGCTGTAGTAGCTCAGTCATTTGGAAGCTCTTTCTTAACACCCAGAGCTTTTAACAGCTCCTCTCTGAATTTCTCACAACATTCTTCCTTCTTCATCTTCCACCATTTGGTCTTCTTCTCTGATTTTACTCTTTTTCACAACAACAGTCATTCTACACACAACCATCCGATGCTGTCTGACCACTCTCTTCCTATGCCGCTTACAGTCTCCAATCTCTCTCAGATTTAGTCTTAGAATATAGACGACCTGTGTTCTCCTTCCTCCACTCTTCTAGGTCACTTTTGGAAATAGGTATTGACTAAAGCCATTTCCATTCTCTTGGCAAAATCCATCACCATCTGTCCTTCCTGGTTTCTTTCCTTGACCCCAAACCTACCCATCACTTCCTCATCCCCTCTGTTTCCTTCACCAGCATGTCCATTCAAGTCTGCTCCGATCACCACTCTCTCCTCCCTGGGAATACTCTTCATCCAGATCTTTCCAAAATGTATCTTTCTCCTCCACATCACATCCAACATGTGGAGCATAACCACTGACGATGTTTAGCATCAGACCTTCTACTTCTACCTTCAGGCACATCACCCTATCTGACAATCTCTTCACCTCTACTACATTCTTTGCCAACTCCTCCTTCAGGACCACCCCTACTTCATTTCTATTTCTATCCACACCATGGTAAAACAGTTTGAACCCTGCTCCAATGCTGTGAGCCTTGCTGCCCTTCCACTTGGTCTCTTGGACACATAAAACATCTACCTTCCTTCTCTGCATCATGTCAGCCAGCTCTTTACCTTTGCCTGTCATTGTCCCCACATTTAGAGTTGCAACCCTCACTCCTACATTCTTCACTTTCCTCTTCTCCCTCTGTCTCCTGACACGTTTCCCTCCTTGTGGTCTTCCACTAACAGTAGCCCAATTTCCGCCAGCACTCTGTTTGTCAACAGCACCAGTGGCGGTCGTTGTTAACCCGGATCTCGACCGATCCGGTATGGTTTCGTTTTGATGAACTTGCATTGGCGTTTTGGCAAATGTTTTACATCTGATGTCCTATGTTGTGTTTTCATCTCCAGTACTCATATTTGTTGTGTTTTCCTCTTCAATAATTATATTCACAAGGAACCACACGTCTTTTCTTCCGATAAAAAAATGTTTGTTTATTGTTATCTCACAGGCCCCACAACTTCTTCTTCAGAACAATTTCACACACAGAACCATTTCTTCTCACCCCTAGTGAATAACAGCAGAACAACATGCACAAACATAATGACAAACAAAATGGCTGAATACATAACTTCCAGCTGTGCCTTTTTTAAAGCAAATAAGGCAGCATGAACACAAAACACAACAAACTCATAAAGACAAGTTAATATGAGAACATATTCTAACACATCCCCCTGTTCTCATTTTTCTTACTCTCAATTATTTTATGTCCAAAAAAACATCCTTTGAATTTCAGAAATTTTGCTTTTGGTGCAGGTTCAGTTAGGATGTCAGCAAACATGTTTTCAGATGAACAGTACACTACATTGATATTTCCCTCTCTCAGTGCATCACAAATAAAACGATACTTCACGTCAATGTGTTTGGATCTCTGTCTGTTCACAGGGTTCTTACTCAACGCAATAGCCCCATGGTTATCACCATGAAGTACTGTACAGCTGTACTTTTTGTTGTCAATGCCATTTAATAGTTGAGTCAAATACAGACTTTCTTGTGTAGTAGCTGTTAATCCAATGTACTCAGTCTCACATGTGGAAAGAGCCACAGTTGGTTGTTTCTTGGATTTCCAGGAAATGGCTGGACCATGTGGCGTTAAGCTGAAACAATAACCTGTGGTGCTGCGTCTGTCCTCTACTGACGATGCCCAGTCACTGTCGGCTATGAGGCTTAAGCCTTCATTGTTTTTCTTGAAACTTAGTTCATAGTCACAAGTACCTTTCAGATATCTCAGAACATGTTTAGCATTCACTAAATCTTCTGTTACAGGTTTAGTTAATGTCTGGGAAAGTTTGCTCACTATCCAACTGATGTCTGGTCTGGTGCAGGTCATAGTGTAGATCAGGCTACCTACTATCTCACGATAGTCTGTAGGATTCACAACTTTTGTTTTATCACACTCACGCTTTTCTTTGTAATCGAGTTTTAGTTCACATGGTGTGGATCTGGGTTTCCATATTTTTCCAACATTTTCAGGATATACTTCTTTTGGCTCATTTTTATTTCATCTTCTTTTTGCTCTAAACGAATGCCTAAAAACTGTGATATTTTGCGTAAGTCCTTCATGTTAAACTTCAGTTTCACTGTCTCTTTGAAACTGTCCAAAAGCTCATAATAATTAAGTCATCCACCCAGATGAGCACAATAACCGTGTCATCTTTTGTTTGTTTTCTGTACACACAATGGTCAACTGGGTTCCTTTCAAAGTTATTTTGTTCAAGATGATCGTTTAGGAGCTTGTACCAGTTTCTTCCTGATTGTTTTAATCCATACAGGGATTTTTTGAATCTATACACACATTTTTTTCTGTTTCTGGTTGTTCTTCAAACCCCTCGGGATGTTCCATGTAAATTTTTTCCTCACTTGGGGCATGCAGATAAGCTGTTTTGACATCCATTTGATGCACTTTAAGGTTGTTCTGGACTGCTATCTGCATCAATGCTCGCACAGATGTTATGTTCGCTGTTGGAGCAAAAGTTTCATGGCAGTCTATGCCTTCTGTTTGTCTGTAGCCCTTTGCAACATAACTAGCTTTGAAAATCTCTTTTCCTTCACTTTTTTTGAGTGTATATACCCATTTCCCTCCAACTGCGTTCTTACCCTCTGGTAAAACACTCAGTTCAAATGTTTTGTTTTCTTTAAGCGAGTCAGTTTCGTCTCTCTCGTCTCCAACTGTCTGCCTGTGGTGACTTCTGAGCCTCACTGAACGTTTGAGGGACACCACATACAGCCCTGTAACAATGATCAAGGGTTATTTGTGTTACATCGTTTGTTTTAGGCTCTAGTAGGTAATCTTCAAGGTATTTTGGGGGTCTTTTCTCTCTTTTTGGATAACGATCATTTCGCGTTGGTTGAGTTTGATCATCATCTGACATCTGCCCAATTTTTAACCTGTACAGGCAAAAGAGAGCACATTACACCAGTTTTGGCCTCACTGCACTGGTTACCGGTTCACCTTCGAATCCAGTTCAAAATATGTCTACAAATCACTGAACAGTGTCACCCCCACCCCCATCTCTCTGATCTGCTACAACCGTATGTCCCACCACGCTCCCTGAGGTCAGCGGACCAGTTGCTCCTCACAGTTCCAGGAACTCGTCTTATGTGCAGAGGTGACAGGGCCTTCTCTGTAGCAGGACCAAGACTTTGGAACGAGTCTCTGCTTGTCAGACAGGCCCCCTCCCTCTCGGTTTTAATATCCCGTTTAAAAACCCACTACTATTCAGTAGCTTTCAACACCAGAGGATCTGTGTTTTTTTGAACCTGTATGCTCCACACTCATTAGTCGTCATATTTATTATCTGCATCGTTTTTATGTCTATATTCTGATTTACTTCATTTTGTATATTGCTTTGTGTGTTGCCTGTTTTTCTGTCTGTTCAGCACTTTGGTTGGCCTTGTAGCTGTTTTAAGTGCTTTATAAATAAAATGGTATGGTATGGTATGGTATCATCAGTTTCACTCCCAGTGGTACAATCTGAAGACTCAGTATTCGGAGTTCCATCAAGAGTCACTTCCTCTTTGTCACATGGGGTGGCATTTTGAGTAACATCCTGGGTTAAGGGTGTCACATCATGTCTTTTATCTGTCTGCATTGGGTTTATGTGACCCAGGATCCCTAAATCCCAAACATCTGTCTGTGTCTGTTGGTCAGCACCATTTCCTTTGATAAACTTGACCAGCCTATGTTTGGACACTTTTCTCGCCTGTGGGTGGTACATCAAATAAGCTGGGCCGTTCTTGCTATATCCTACAAACAATCCCTTTTCCACTCTTGAGTCTAGTTTCTTGTGGTTGTTGTTGTATGAGTAACACTCTGACCCAAAAACCCACATGTTTGAAAGGTTGGGTCTTCTTCCTGTCATTAAGGAATATGGGGTGTTTTTGATTCTGCTACTGTAACATCTGTTGCGAATGTGGGCAGCACACTGAACAGCATAAGGTTACAGTTCTCTAGGTAAACCTGTTTCTGATATCATACACCTTCCCATTTCAAAGAGTGTTCTCCACTGTCTCTCTGCTTTTCCATTTTGATGTGGGGAGTACGGTGATGATGTTTCATGCCTAAATCATCACATGTGTGCTCAGTACTGTCGTCTGATCTAAAGCGCTTAACGTTACCATACGGTGCACAGTCTGCCAGAAACTGCTTTGTTGCTGTAGTTACGTCACTCTTGTTTTTCAGAAAATAGACCGCAGCTGATCGTGAAAAATCATCAGTAAAGGAAATTGCATACCTGTGTCCCTCTAAGCCTGTAGGATCAACAGGGCCTGACAGGTCAGTATGGACTAACTGGAGTAATTCACTCGTTTTGACATCTGACTCTTTGTTTCTGCTATTGATGAATTTCCCTTCTATGCAGATGTTACACTCCATTTTACTGTGGTCTGTGATTTTCATTCCATCTACCACATTTTGTAATTTCACAACATCATCTACGTTACAGTGTCCTAATAGTTCATGCCACGTTTTTAGATCACAAGCTAGCTTTACTTTATCACCGCTCATCATGTCCTTTAAATTTTCCTCAGTGCATCTTTCACTGTTGTTTTTCATTCTCAGGTAACACAGTTCTCACGTGCTTCAATAGGGAACACAGTAGCATCTTTGCTCAGCAGTTCATTCTGCCCATCTGTGAATGTTACACTGTTGGATGCAGCTGATATCACAGAAAATATGCTCTGTGGATAGGACGGGACGAGCAAAGCATTTGTTAAAGTGACTTTAACATACCTCCCCTTTGAGTTCAGCAGTTCAATCTGTGCATCACCACGCTTCAATGCAACATTGTTCATCTTGTTTCCGTCTGCCATTTCCATGTAGTGTCTACTTGGGTCAAAAGTCTTGTCAGTTCTTGTGAACAGCTCTTCATCAGTGATGATGTGTGATGTGGCTCCACAGTCCACCATCATTCCCTTTTGCTTGATGTTGTCAGGTAGAATATTCTGGCTGACTTTGAATACCATGGTATGGTCCTCCTCATTTCTTCCCACCTCTAGTGGATAACAGCAGAACAACATGCACAAACATAATGACAAACAAAATGGCTGAATACATAACTTCCAGCTGTGCCTTTTTTAAAGCAAGCAAGGCAGCATGAACACAAAACACAACAAACTCATAAAGACAAGTTAATATGAGAACATATTCTAACATCCTTCCTGACACAACTCTCACCTTTTACCCCGTCTTGAAACCAGCGAGATACACTGGTCTGTGCTCCCTAGTGACTGGTCATGTGATAAAACTACACAAGCTAATCATGCATTTATTGCAGTGAGTGTTTGGTGCAGCAGTTAATTACTTACCTTCAATCTGCACAACACGGGTTCAGAACCCACAGCTGGAAAGGTAGAAAACAATATGTTTAACAGTATGTGCTTTTACAGTCAATTTGGTCTCTTTTTTTGTTGTTTTTATTTTGCACTGTTCAGGAACATTATTTAGACATCTTGGCTAGTAATATGCACTCACCATGCTCCATACCTTTCTGTCCTGTACTGTGATATGAACGTTAAAGTGTTCCAGGTAACAATGAGTCTTGGTCAGTGAGGAACAGAAAGAACTAGTTTTATTATCCTCAAGGTTTGATTGATATATTAATATATTGATATGGTGACGTGTCTTCAAGCAGAGTCCTTGACTCAGATCCACTCCTTCCTGTCTGCAGCAGTCAAAGCAGATGGCCGCTTGTCTCGAGTCTGGTTCTGCTGGAGGTTTCTTCCTTGGAGTTTTTCATTGACTCTGTGCTTGCTCAGGATGAGAGACTGACGAAGTGAAGATTCAACATGTGCTGCTTCCTTGGTTAAGAGAACTTTACTAATTGGCTTTTTCATGTATGTGAATGTTTCTGTTCAGTGCCCTGAGACAACGTTGTTGTGAACGGGTGCTATATAAATAAACTGAATTGCAGCAGACCTTTTGATGACGACTCGGACATGGAGGGGCTGATGGCTGGAGGTTACTCTATAAAACGAACTTTTGCGGTCTAGGAAGTTAGAGCCGTTTCAGACGGATGAGCGCAGTGATAAGTGTGATCTTGTTAGAGCATCAATGTTCTGTGAATGCTGGACTGCTCTCTAAAGCTTTGTAAATAAATCTGATGAACTACACCTTGGGCTTATTTGGACATCTCCTTTTTTCCACAACAATTTTGGCCTTAAATGCTTAAAATGTAACGGTTTGGCTCTTCCACCGCCCCTTTATTCCAGACTTGACTTGTGTCTTCAGGTCTCATTTTAAAACAAACCTGTTCTCAGTGGCTTTTGATGAGTGGACATTTTTGCATCATTGTAATGTTTTATTTTCTTTTATCACTGTTCCTAGTATTAGTATCAATAGTATTATTAAAATTAGTAGTAATATGTTAGTACTACTGGAAATATTTGTAGTACGCATGATATTAGTGTTAGTACTAGTGGTACCATTAATGCTTGCAGACAATAATTTCAGCTGATCTTTCAACCTATGCTTAGACAAATTCATAAACAAAAATATTGTGTATTTTATGCACACTAGTTTTTCCAGTTGAGATTAATCTGTTAGCTGAGCGTTATTCCCAACACATACCCTGTGCTCTACACATTCTGCAATGTATTTGCTTGAAACTTAAGTATTAACTGTTGGAGTCAACAAATAACTCTGATGGTTGCACTTTTTATGCGTTTATGATTTTTTTAAATGTAGGAGATATGACAAAAGACCATTAATTTCCAGTAAATACTTTGAGCTGAAATACAAGTATTATACATTATCACTTCCAAAAGTCACAGTACACCATTTCAGACCCATCTGAATGTTTTAGTGTATACTATGTTTTATTTCAAAGTTGTTCAATAAGATACAAGATATTTTCAAAAGAATTGTATTAAGAATACTTTAATGTACACCCTTAAACAGGTAAAAATAATGAAAGATTTATCAGCATTCCAAAACACAGTACGCATACTGCTACATGTATTTAAATTTTTCAGGGTAAATAACTGTCAATAACTTCATTAAATCCCAACAGATCCGTGTTCGTTTTTTCTCCATTCAAATTTTAGCTTTGGCAACATGATGATTCCCTGGCAGGTCAAGTTGGCTACATGTTCCCAATGACCCGCGGTCTCCTCCATCCCTCCCAGCAGAGCTGCAGTAATGTGTGCGAGCATGCACGTGTGCAAGAATGCACGACTGTGAGCGATGTAATACCTCAGCAGGCACCAGGCCAAACCAAGCTAAGATTAAACCACATGTTCCCAACGGTCTGTTACTATCACGCAACACTCATTCACAGCCAGCCACATTCAGGTTTATGAGTCTGTGTTTCTTGCTCCTCCGCAGCTCCGGATTAAAAAAAAAAGATTTACACTAGGGATGCACGATATTATCGACATGGTATCGTATCGACCAAAAGTAGCGATAAAAGTTAAATATCGGACATCGGCCAGTACATCAAAATAACTCACCGATATAAAAGGTGCGGTGTGTGTATGTATATATATATATATATATATAAGAGAGCGAGAGAGATAAGGCGCTGTTTTTGTATGACATCACATGCGTCGTTTAGATTGGTGAAAATTTACAAATTTGCACTGTTTCAGTGTTGTCGTTGTGTTAAAGAGAGTAAATGCAATGAATAAATTTGACAATAAACATATTTTAATAGGGACAGCACGGTGGCGCAACTGGTAGAGCTGCTGCCTCTCAGCGAACAGGTCCCTGGTTCAAACCCCGGTCCAGGTGCCTTCTGGGTGGAGTTTGCATGTTCTCTCCGTGCGTGCGTGGGTTTTCTCCGGGTACTCCGGTTTCCTCCCACAGACCAAAAACATGCATGTTAGGCTGATTGGTAACTCTAAATTGTCCCTAGGTGTGAGTGAGAGAGTGAATGTTTGTTTGTCTCGTTTGTCTCTATGTGTCCCTGTGATGGACTGGAGACGTGTCCAGGGTGTACCCCGCCCCTTGCACAGTGATTGCTGGACATGGGCACCAGCGACCCCCGTGACCCAAAATGGAATAAACGGGTAAAGATAATGGATGGATGGACATATTTTAATTCCACAGCACAGAAAGATATGTAGTCTCTGTAAGTAGATCAGGGGAAAAAATATCGGGTTTGGTATCGGTTATCGGCCAAATGAGTTTTAACATATCAGCATATCGGCCAAAAATCCAATATCGTGCACCCCTAATTTACTTAAAGCTTCAGTAACAAATATTTCATGAATGGTAACCATCAAGTTGTCGGTTTCCCAAAATAGTAATATGTGACTACACAGAATAATTTGGATCAAGAGTTCTAATACTTTTTATTCTTATTGTTCCATCATGTTTTAGGTTATCCCCCTTAGTCTTCAGTGGGTTTGTATCACCAGCCACCACAAACAAAAAGGCCAATAACTTTTTGTCTGAAATGTCTCCCACAGCCAGTGGACCTTAGTACACAAAATGGGTACAACTCAGTCAATTTTACAGACACTGAGCTAATTAATGTTAGTTAGCCACACACTCAGTGTTACCCACACGCGAGCTCGTGCAATATTGCATTAGATAGTTTAATCTACCGGTACAACATTTTGTTGGTGTGTTGTGCATTCATTGAAGGAATACTAGGAGTTATAAATTAATATTTCCATTCGTTTTGTATTATAGCTCTAAGAAATAAGATTGAGCCAAACTGTGCTTCACAACTGGGTTCCTTTCTTGTTTCAGAAATGGTCTTAGGTTTTATTTCAACTGAATGTGGAAATTTGTTAGTCCAACCCAAACAAGCTGTTTATGTATATTAATAATGTTTTTCTTTAAAGCATACGATTTGTAGGTGACCAACCACAAAAAATGCAAAGAGGCTCAACATGAGGCTGCACAAAACCGGACACTGCAGATTAAACTATTAATGTGCAGCAGGCTCATTACTGCCGCTGACAGTTTGCAGACTTTTTGCAATATGGACTATATCAAGAGAGGATTATAAAGAAATGGTACTCACAGAGATGCATAATAATATGGGCCACCAAGGAGTTGACTGTACAGCCTCTTGTATTATGAGTTTCTTAAATACTCAGAAGAGCTTTTTGTTTTTGATTTCTTTTGAGCTGACGACACCCAGGGAGGATGTTGAAGCACCGTTACGGGGCGTGAGGAGATGCGGGTGCTTTCCCACCTGACTGGACTGATCTTTGTCCTGGGCAGGATTTCCACCGCATGTTTAAGCATCCTAATTTGCAAGAGAGTTATGGATAAAATGTATGAACTGAGGGGAAATGATAGGGATGTAAAGGTCATGGATGCTTTTCACTTCATGTCAAATGTTATATAGCCAGGTATGTGAAGACGAAAGGAGTCTGACAAATGAAAACTTGTTTCTCCTGACACGTTTGACATGTGAGCTGTGAAGTGGAGATCGTCTTGACCTCGCCCGTCTTTATAAAGACACATCTTTACACTCTCTTTGAGCAGACCTTGTTAGATGAAGCACCATGTAAACATCTTGATGCTTGTTTTTACAACGCTGCTCCATCTTGCAAGATTAAAACCTGGGTGATAAAGATCTTCTCCTTTCCTGTGTGGCTTATTTATTTAATGAGTAGATGATAGGAGAATTAAATTATCCAACACACATCTTCATACATCCTCCAGCTAGCCAGCTCAGAAGTCCTAAAAATGCCCCTGCATTAACAATTTGTTTAAAAAAAATGTTTGAAAACAAAATCTAAAGCTGTGAAGTGAAAGTTTTTCTAACAGCTTAAATTTTTTCTCATGTTCAAATCATAGATATTTTTTATTAAATAAGCCGATTATTTTAAATTAACAGCTTTTTGTCGTTATTAAAAACTCAACAATGTTCAAACATTATTTTATTAGAAAATAAACCCAGTTAACAAGTTCTCTCATTTGATTACATCATTCTGACAGCCAGAGTTTAAAGGTTCGGTCGTATGAGCAGGTGGCAATCAGTTTCCCATCAGGTGACACGTCCACGCCCATCACCTAAAAATAAACATTAAACATGAACCAATCAGCGCTTCAAGTGGGAGGAAGGAAAGAGTCTGCACCCTTTCACCCTGTTCACATGGACCATTCAGAATGCAGCCTTAGTACAGACCAATCAGAGCGCAGCGTTCAGACAGACCAATCAGAGCGCAGCATTCAGACAGACCAATCAGAGCGCAGCATTCAGACAGACCAATCAGAGCGCAGCATTCAGACAGACCAATCAGAGCGCAGCGTTTTCACAGACCAAAAAGTGTGCACTGGTTTTGTACCTTCCCCTCGTGTCCAGCAAGCGTTTTCAGTGGCATCCAGCCTGGGTGACTCCAAACCTTCGCCGTGTTGTCGTACGCTCCGGTCAACAGGAAGTGACCATCAGTGGCTGTAGAGGAAATGAGGTCAGACACACAGGAAGTGAGGTGGAGCTGAAAAAAACAACAGTAGAAAAATCCTAGCAGTAAACAGCAAAAGTGTTTATGTTTACGTTGAAAACGGACTGACGACAGCAGGTTCTGGTGGGCGGGGACTGTGTATAGACACTTCCTGTTGCGCAACTCCCAAACCTTGCAGGTGTTATCACCACTTCCTGTTGCCAGGTGATGGCTATGAGAAGAAACGACACAACAGAACAATAAAACATTTCTAACAAGGTTTTTAATTTAAAACGATTTATCTGCATTCCTTAGTTTCAGCTGAGAAAAATCTGATGGGTATGTTTTCTGCATGATTTTCTTTGCTCGTCTCTGATTGGCTGTTTAAGTGACCTTCTCTCTTATTGGTTAGTTTTCTGCTCGTCATTGTGAGTGGCTCACCCGTTAGGGCTGAAGTGCAGACTGTAGATCTCCTTCAGGTGGCCCTCGAGGAAAACAACACAGCGGCCCGTTCGCAAGTCCCACACTCTGCCAAAGGCATCGAGCCCTCTGATGGAAAACAGACCAGAGTCAAGCGTGACTTACCGGTAGGCCCATTGTCAGTTAGACCCCTTTTGTTTGATTTGTTTCTTTGATTTGGCACAACCTAACTGTCCACTGGCTCCCTGTCAAATCCAGAATTTAATTCAAAATCTTACTTCTAACCTACAAAGCTCTCAACAACCTAGCTCCATCTTATATTACAGATCTTATTGTTCCATATTTTCCTAACAGAGCACTTCGCTCTCAGACTGCAGGTTTACTTGTAGTTCCTAGAGTTTCCAAAAACAGAATGTGAGGAAGATCTTTCAGTTCTCAGGCTCCTCTCTTGTGGAACCAACTTCCAGTTTCTGTCCGTGAGGCTGACACATTGTCCAGTTTTAAGACTTTCCTTTTTGATAAATCCTATAGTTAGGGTCGGCTTGGGTTTCCTGGTCTGTCCCTTAGTTCTGCTGCTATAGACTTAGATTGCTGGAGAACAAACTGACCACATTTCCTCTCTCTGCTGCTGTCTTTACTAGCTCTACTCTTCCTGTTTTTATTTGTAATTACTTTTATCTTAACATGTTTTTTGTCTTTCCTCCTATAGAAAGTACATCTGGACCTGTCATTCTGTGTCTGTCTCTCCTTCCTGTCCTCTCAACCAGTCGGTCAAAGATGGCCACTTGTCCTGAGCCTGGTTCTGCAGGAGGTTTCTTCCTGTTAAAAGGGAGTTTTTCCTTTCCACTGTTGCCACTGTGCTTGATGATGATGAGGGACTGTGATGAAGTGAAGATTCAACACTATCTGCTGTGACTTGGAGCTATATATAGTAAATAAACTGAATTCAATTGAAATATATGTTTACTAAAGTACTACAGAGTACAAGCAGAAAGACAGTAAACTCACCCTGTTGCAGCCAGTGAACCATCAGGATGGAAGCTGATGTCATGAACTCCTTTACTGTGACCCTCCTGATGGAGGATCTCCTCCTGGACCTCCAGGTCCCACAGACGCCACGAGTTATCATAACTGTACACAAGAGTACACAGACCGTTACTACGTAGTACACAGACCACTTGATAGAAAACAATTATACGTCAGTGTATCTCTACTTTTTTAAGCTTTGTACTAAGTCACAGTATTCTGTCCGTTTACTTTCATTCACATTTAAACGGTTGCGTACTCTTCAGCTGGACTTGCCAAAACAATGATGAGTGTCAGCTGGAAATACTTCTTGAGTTTGGTTCAGCTTGGACTGCAGAAATAATCATCTCTGTGAGTTGATGTTAGAGATGTTGAAAGGACGACTGAGTTAGATTCTGAGGACATTTGTTCTTTCGGATGTAAGGGTATTTATTATTCAATTCAATTCAATTCAAAAATACTTTATTAATCCCAGAGGTAAATTAAATGTTGTAACTCATCATCCTGGTTTCATTAAAGAGTTGTTCTAGATGCTGATGGCTGTGGGCAGGAAGGATCTCTTGTAGCGGATTTGAAGAAGCCTCTGACTGAAGACACTCTGTTGTTGTATGACAGTCTGATGTTGTATGACAGTCTGATGAAGAGGATGCTGAGGGTTGTCTATAATGTTCTTCATTTTATGAAGAATCCTTCTTTGTACAATCATCTCCAAAGGTTCTAGAGGAGTCCCCAGAACTGAGCCAGCCTTCTTTATGAGCTTGTTGATCTTTTTTAAGTCACTTGCTCTGGTGCTGCTCCCCCAGCAGATGATGGCAGAAGAGATGGTGCTCTCTACAACAGACTTATAGAAGATATGCAGCATCTTGCTGCAAACACTGAAGGACTTCAGCTTCCTCAAGAAGTACAGTCTGCTCTGTCCCTTCTTGTAGACGCTTCACTGTTGCATCACCAGTCCAGTCTGTTGTCCAGGTGAACCCCAAGGTATTTATACTTCTCCACCACCTCCACTTCTTCTCCCATGATGGAAATAGTGTTGGACCTGTTCCTGATTCTCCTGAAATCTACAATCATCTCCTTTGTTTTGTTCACATTCAAGATGAGATGATTGTTCCCACACCATGCCACAAAGTGGTCCACCAGTTCCCTGTCCTCAGCTTCTTGTCCATCTCTGATACACCCGACCACTGCAGAGTCATCAGAATATTTCTGCAGATGACAGGAGTCTGTTTTTATACTGGAAATCTGAGGTGTACAGGACAGCCTTGGGTCAAAGGAGGGTGGTATGTATGTTTGGCTGTGGGTAAGAGAGGAGGCTGCTGAGCTTGTTCCTGATCTGAACCGATTGAAGAACGTGTTCAGTTCATTGGCTCTGTCCAGGCTTCCATCCTTCTGATCCTCCTTCTGCTTGAAGCCTGAGATCTGTTTCATCCCTGACCACAACATCTGTCTCCTTGCAAGTTTATTTTAATACATTTGTCAAACTTCAGTCATGGACTCCTGAGTGATTGTTTCTGGTACTGCAGAGTACACAAGACAGCTACTGCAGAGTACACAAGACAGCT
>NC_056515.1:16464744-16464973 GCF_014905685.2 Nematolebias whitei
ACACGGACAGCTACTGCAGAGTACACGGACAGCTACTGCAGAGTACATGGACAGCTACTGCAGAGTACACAAACAGCTACTGCAGAGTACACGGACAGCTACCGCAGAGTACACAAACAGCTACTGCAGAGTACACAAACAGCTACTGCACAGTACATGGACAGCTACTGCAGAGTACACGGACAGCTACTGCAGAGTACACAAACAGCTACTGCAGAGTACACAAACA
>NC_056515.1:16464983-16466221 GCF_014905685.2 Nematolebias whitei
GACAGCTACTGCAGAGTACACAAGACAGCTACTGCAGAGTACACAGACAGCTACTGCAGAGTACACAAACAGCTACTGCAGAGTACACAGACAGCTACTGCAGAGTACACAGACAGCTATTGCAGAGTACACAGACAGCTACTGCAGAGTACACAAACAGCTACTGCAGAGTACACAAACAGCTATTGCAGAGTACACAAACAACTACTGCAGAGTACACAAACAGCTATTGCAGAGTACACAAACAGCTACTGCAGAGTACACAAACAGCTACTGCAGAGTACAAAAGATAGCTACTGCAGAGTACACGGACAGCTACTGCAGAGTACACGGACAGCTACTGCAGAGTACACGGACTACTGATTGGATAAATGATCAGAACTGGTTCCTGATTAGATTAATCAGACCTACAGAGTCCTGAGTGAAACATTGAGAACACAATGCTGTTATTGTTAGATACTGCTCAGCTTCTGTGAACAGCAAGCGGCCATCAGGGCACTATGATCAATTGTTAGGCTGATGGTCCTCCTTTATCATGTCAACAACTAGTTCTGGATGTCAACAACAAACTGGTTGATCCACTATGAGAAGGTGCTATTTATAAGACTGAGTTTGTTGCAGCTCCTCGGACTGAAGAAGTCTTTTGGATAAAAGATGAAACGTTTCAACAAGAATTGTACAGAGGACCTGACTCAACCTTGCTGGATATTTCTACCTGAATTATTGAGCATGAATCAGGATATTAAGAACTGCAGTATTTCCCCTCACATTATACAAGCAGGGCGCCCCGCCCTGTCAGCAGATCCGAACGCCCTCCCTACCCCGTCCCCCAAACTACTGGCACGTACGTAACAATAAGCTAGCGGCGCGCATTACAGACACAGTAGCTAAAAAGCTACAGAGGTAGCGCTCCATTTCCCTCGTGCTGACCCCCCCTGACAAAAGTCACAGAAGATATGAGCGCCCTGCCAAGGCCAGTAAACTAGGGGAAACACTGAAGTGATACTTTAAGTAATTAATTTTATCAGGAGAACCAGATCCAGTTTCTGTGTTACTGGGTTTAGTTTACCAGGTCGTTCCCAGGAATCTTCCAGAAGGATGCCAGGAAACCCGAGACACGCGATCACTGTGACCCTCGATGTCTGCCACCGGCTCATCGCTATGGTAAACATAAATAAACATAAATAAACGTCATCAGTGACTGGTTCAATGTGTAACCCCCCCACTGCTCCCCCCCC
>NC_056515.1:16476221-16482038 GCF_014905685.2 Nematolebias whitei
TGAAAAAGCACCACATTAAAGCGCACGATTATTGTTTAGCCAGGCACAGCGGTAAAGTTAGTTTTAGGTTGGACGTTTGAGCTCCATCCGTGGCTTCATCTGTGCGTTTCTCTCGTTCAATCCCGAGCAGACAGTCTGATTTCAGTCAGCCACGCTCAGTCTGCTCGTCTCGGAGCAGCAGACTGAGCGTGGCTGACTGAAATCAGACTGTCTGCTCCGCAGCTTGATTGAATACTTGCAGCCAAGACATAGTTTACATTTACCCTCCAGGAGACATTTATCAGCTCAAGATGAGAGTTCTGTGATGGAGTTAAATTCAAAGCAGTATGCTCAGATAAATAGTCGTAAATTATTATTTTAATATGTGAATGTTTCTGTACAGTGCCCTGAAATGACTTCTGTTGTGACTTGGCGCTGTACAAATAAACTGAACTGAACTGACAATCATAAAAAAAGAATATGAACTGAAAAATAAAAGAAAATTATATCTGTATAAAAAAAAGAAACAAAAACAGCTACATTATAAAGTGATGTAAAATACTAAAAACAGGAACATGTCTGTGTTGGTTTATGCCATGAACTTAGCAGATGTTTGAAGCCATTTATTCACTTTAATATCCACTTTAAAGCTAGGAATTTAAAAAAAAAATGTTTTGTGTTAGCAGGATTTAATTCTAACTTTAGAACTTATCCAACATTAATAAAACTTACCTCAAGTTGCCTTTTTGGACATGCATGCATGCATTTGTACAAATTGTAGTCGAGAGGAGATTATTACAGCCTCATAAAATCAATTATGAGTATGATATCAGAATAGTATCGGCTGATATCCAGATGTAGGTATTGGGAGCGGAAGTAAAAAAAAGTGGATCGGTGCATCCCTAATAAACATATAATTACATTCCTAAGAGTCAGAGAGCGAGAACTGTTTGAAACTCAAAGCACACAGTTTTGGTGTTATTTGAAACAATCATAAAACATTTGATTAGATTGAAAACAGTTTGAAAAATCTTGACCTTTGACACTACAGTTAAATGTTTTAACATTTATTTAACCAGACAAATCCACTGAGGTCACAGACGTCAGCATCAAGTCACCTGGGCCTGAAGGCACACTAACGTACACGGACTGTGGGAGGAAGCTACAGAAAACCCAGACTAACACGAGAACATGTAAGCTCCACACAAGAAGACCCCAGGTTCAAACCAGGGATTTAAACCCAGGACCTTCTTGCTGTGAGACAACACTAACCACTAAACCTCCGTGCAGCCCAGCTAATGTCACTGCTGGTTGTGTTGTTGGCAACGATGAGTTGGTTTTGGTTCAGTCAAACGTAAGTGTGTTGATGAATCGCCTCACCCTCAGGGTCTTATGCAGCTCCTGTTGGCGGATCGTCCTGGTCGCATCAGGAACATCCTTCTGAGCGCGTGCAGCTTCCAGACGCTTCGTGGCTCTGATGGACCAATCACAGCAGGAGCACATATCATTACATGAAAAGCTTTAAAGAAAGTCCTAGAGTCTGAAATTAAAGGGTTTCTGAGTTTGTATCAATTGTTCAGTCATGTGACCAGAAAAATATAAAGTCTTCACTTTACACTTTATTTAGTGAAATAAAAATTAAGCTGGATTTTCTTTACATCTGGATCTATCCTGTGTAAATAGAAATAATATTTATCAGTCCTGTTTCGATAAGAATGAGTTAAAACCAGAATCGGTCTGTTTATTGTGTGCAGTATCAATCAACCTTTATTTATACAGGTAAATCCCATTGAGCCTCGAGGACTCATTTACAAGAGAGACCTGATTTCAACAAAGAAAGATGACAACAATGGACAACAGCAACAACAATAAGCAGTTATAAAAACTCATACTACAGTTGTTTTTGTTTTTTTTTAAACAAATAGGATGGCTAAAAGGAAAAAGGTAACAAAACAAAAAACAGCTAGATTCCAAGACAAATGTAGAAAACTAAAAACAGGAACATGTCTGCATTGGACCCTGCCAGGAGTCCAACAGATTCTTAAAGCCACTTAGAGAGGTCAAGGTCGAGAGCTTCAAATCTTTTTGTAAGATATTCCAGGAAACAGGAGCAGAGTAGGAGAAGGCCCTTTTGCCAAGTTCAGTCCTCACTGAGGGAACACTGCAGGTAATAATGTTCTGAGAGCGCACTCCATAGCTGCACTCACGCAGAGACATGTAGGAGGAGATGTATGAAGGCAGCAGACCAAGAAGTGATTTAAAGATGAAAATGTACCGTGAGAGAGTCTGCGTGAAGTTAATGATGTCCAGTTAACCAGTGAATACAGTGTGCAGTGGTGGGTACGATAATCACAGCCAGTTATGAATCTTAGTGCACCATGCGTTCATGTAAATAATATCACCAAAATCAATTGAGGGAAGGAAAGTCACAGATACAAGGCGTTTTCTAGCATTCAGGGTTAGACAGGATCTGTTTCTGAAAAAGAAACCCAGTTTAACTTTCAGTTTCTTTACCAAGTTTTCCACATGGAGCTTAAAAGAAAGATGCGAGTCGACCAAGATACCCAAATATTTATAGGCATCAACAAACTCAATGGGGACACCATTTGAGGATAAAATCGGAGGAAGAACTGCTGGGACCAACTTCCTATTTGAAAAGAGCATCCCTTTGGTTTTTTCGGCATTTAGGACAAGTTTGAGGCGGAACAAATCAGTCTGGATGATGTTAAATGCAGATTTCAAAAGCTGGAAAGCCTTAGCAACTGTTTTAGCTCGACAATAAACAACTGTGTCATCAGCATAGAAATGTATGGATGCATCAGGGATGTTTTTACCTACATTATGTATGTAGATTGTAAAGAGGGTGGGTCCTAAGACTGAGCCTTGTGGTACACCATTGTTGAATGTTAAATAACTGGAGGAAGTACCATTATGTTGAACACATTGCCTCCGGTCTGAAAGATAGTTAGAGAACCAACCAATGGTGTGATCTGAGAAACCAATTTCTGAGAGCTTATGACACAAGATGTTATGATCCACAGTGTCAAAAGCTTTAGACAGGTCTAAGAAAAGTGCAGCACAATAATCCTTAGCATCCAGTGCTTCAACAACATCATTAAGAACCTTCAGTGAAGCAGTGGTTGTGCTGTGTTGTTTCCTGAAACCAGATTGATGTGGAGGTAAGATGTTAAATGAGTCCAGGTAATTTTTGATTTAAGAGTTTATCAGTTTTTCTAGAACCTTGGCTAAAATGCAGAGTTTAGAGATTGGTCGATAGTTGTTCAGTGAGGTGGGGTCACCTCCCTTCAGCAAAGGAAGAACAAAGGCTGTTTTACAAGTGTCTGGGATGGAGTTTTGTCTTATGGAGAGATTAAAGATGTGGGTCACAGGGACTGTGATGATATGAGTATGTCAGGACTTCTGACATTTGGGCCTGAAGAAGCAGAAACCGTTAATCATTTCAATTGACTTTTTCTCAGAAACCCATTTAAACATTGATCACCTCCCTCTGAAATTCAAGGAGTCATCCTGTGGATAAGATCAGAATAACACAACAAAAGAACAAAACATGCTCCTAAAATTATTTTTCACAACACACCTCACAAAACAAGTGAAGAACAACAGCTGATCCACATCATCTAAACACAGACAGATCACAGCTGATCAGAAGTAAACACAGACATTTTATAAATAAAATACATTTTATCAATAAACTTCACAGCATTTTTTTTCGTTTGGCTGCTCCCTTCTTCAGGGGTCACCACAGCAAGTGACCTTTCGTACAACCACTGACACCGAGCTGCCTTCAAGGGCGCCTGAGGTGAAGTTAGTGGGGGGGAGGTTTGAGGGCCAAGCTCAGGGGCCCAGAGTGGGACGAACGAGTGTGGAGGAAGATGTGGTGCTTTACCTTCCACACCACATTTTTGTTGTAACCGCCTGTGGATTCGAACCTGTGACTTCCTGATCACAGATTTACCTTCTCCAACATATGTACAATCACTCCCACACAAAATACACATAAACTAATATAATCATCTTTATGACAACCGAATGAACAATCCTAACCATAGACATAAAAGATTGATAAAGCATCTCTGACCCCTTCTTAGAATAAAAATGAAGCCAGTAGAATTTGGTTTACAGGTACTGCCATGTTGTATTTTTAAAGCCAGAGTCTAAGCCCCACATATTCTCCCATACACAGTTATTGAATGACTAATTATAAGTAAATGTGTTGGAAAAATGAATATTTGACCTTATAGCAGCAAACAGCTGAGAAAAAGTATCTGAGGTGTGTTCTTTTCCAGTGGCGTGCAGTGAGGTTTGTGACGGGTGAGGCTGACTCGTCTGGAATCAGATGCTCACATATATATAAACCCAAAATAGAAGCTCACAATTCAATTAATCCTTTTTTAAGGCATCTAATTATACGTTAATCAACTCCATACTCCTCTCTTTTTAAATAAATAAATAACATGTATTCTCTTACCTTTATTTTATTTTATGAATGAGTTTGGAAAAATGATGAGTTTAGACAAATCTTTTAGTTTTGAGATATGATCTTCTATTTTGTCTAAACAAATTTAAACAAGTGTACAGATTTGCTACAACCCCGCCCCTCTGTGTAACAGAACACACAGAGACTGCACCTGCTCCTTTGTCCCATCATCATGTGTAATCAAACAGGTATATTGGCAATATACAGTGAGACAGCAATGGGCATGCTCCAACCGCCTACTTCATATACTGTATATGACACAGCGCCCCCAGAGGTGAACCAGAGCACTACACCGCTTCACCAAGCGCATTTCTTCCATGCGTTTGAACAGGCAATGTGTATATTCTGCAATTCTGACCTTTGAAGTGTCGGAATAATTTGGAAAACAGTTTTATAAAACAGTCATATGGAACAGTCAAGTGGTCAAATGTATTTTCTCTTATTGTTAGTATTTTACTTGTCATGATCACAGGTGCGGCACTGCCTCAGCTGCCTCCCCTGACCGCACGTCACTGTTATTTTCTGTTTCCACAGAGTAAAAAGTTTCACTATAGACTGCCTCAGAGTGTTTCCTGACTTACAGAGGCAGAGAGTATCTAGCCAACCAGAGTCGAGCTTCCTTCAGGGAGGCGGGGCCTTCATGGTACCACGTCTGCAGGCACTGTGATTGGTCAAAAAGAAAACAAAAATTGTTTCCGAGGGTGACATTTCACTTAGTTCATTTTCAATTTTCTTATAAAACACCCAGTACAGAAATAGTACTACCCTCCTGACTACCAGGAAAAATAAATATTGTCCATGTCCAATATTTTATTATTCATGAGGAAGAGGTACCAAAGCCCACTCTTTCATATTTGGCATAACTGAAAAGCCCCAAACGTCCTCTGTAGAGAGCAAAAGGAGTTAATTCAGTACTGTGCTGTGGGTGGGAGATATTCAGGTTTACAAATGTCCTCCAAGGAGAACAAATTTGAACTGCTGGTAGTCAGGAGGCTACTGAGAACTACTAAAAACTACTACTATATTATTCCTGCAGGATCAATAAAGTTTTATCTTATCTTATACAACAACAACAGCAACAACAACAACAACAGCAACAACAACACCACCACATTGTATTTAAAAAGCGGTTTCAGGATCATCTACAGTTGAATCAATCATACAGCAGAAAAAATAGGGTAATAAGAGTTAAAAAATACAATAAAATCAAATACATGAGTAAATTAAGAAGGATGGGTTAATTTAAAGAAATGATTTTCAGACAAGTTTTGAACAGTGAGAGAGAACTACAGAGTACCACTGAGAACTACAGGGTACCACTGAGAACTACAGGGTACCAC
>NC_056515.1:16482048-16495445 GCF_014905685.2 Nematolebias whitei
AGTGAGAACTCTGAGAACTACAGAGTACCACTGAGAACTACAGGGTAGACTGAGAACTACAGGGTACCTGTGTGTGGCTACTGCCCTGTCTTACTGAAAACTAGAGGGACCTCAGTAGTACAGTACTACTAAGGATCATAGAGTACTAGCAACCAGATTACTATAGAGTACTACAGACTACTTGTATGACTGCCGAACCTCATCTTTTGACCTCTTGACCCTCTCTTCGTCTTTCCTGGACTTCTTCAGCGCATCTGGACCAACGACAGAGAGCACGCTGCGCAGCCTGAAAACAAACAAAGTCCTCTTAAAAGCAAACGTTCTGACTGGCTGACAGGTGAGCTGACTCCAGAGCAGTAAGAAGTACAAGAGAAATTCTCCTACCGCTCACGGCGGTCAGCTGGTCCCTCCCCGAACAAAGTGATTGGCTCTCCCAACGCTCGGAGGCCGGCCTTAACCTCGGCGTCATCAGTGGACACGGTGATCTGCCGTGCTCGCCGGCGTCTCTCAAACTCAGCCAGCACTTCTTGCTGCCTCTCACTGATCCGCTCCTCCATCTCCAAGGTCTCTCCTGCAGGGAATCATGGGAAACAGAGTGACGTGACCAGTACACCTGATCAGAATTCACAGGCTGATGTGATGAAGACTATTTCACCAGTTTGATTTAAAGAGGAAGAATCCAGATTTTGTTGCTGTAACCTCAGTAATCAACAGAAATTCTCATGACTCAGTAACCATGGCAACCATTAAAAGGTCACCTGATTCAGCTGGAAACTCACCTGAGGAGAAGTTGATGTTTCCTGCTTTAATCCCCGCCTTCACTGCATCACCTCCTTTTCCTACACTGCTCGCCATTGCCAAGCTGAGGCGCTCTCGCTCCTTCTCCTCCAGGCTGCCGTAGAAAATGCGACTCCTCTTCATGACTGGAGCAGATTCGTCCTCGTCTGACATTTTTACAAACTTATTTCCCTCCTCTAGAAAAACAGAGAGAAATAAACGTTTTATTAGTCTATAGACTAATATCAAAATATCTCAGGCTGGGACTCCTGATGCCTTCTGCACTCCTCGTGATTTCTGAACCGACGGAGCGGTGAGGAGGTGCTGAAGCCAGCCCATTCCTGATGGGCCTTGTTTTCACACCCGATAGTCCGGTAGACTCGGTTCGGTTGGAGACCAATATTCATAACATTTTGTTACATTTGAGCTGGTGCGTTTGAATTGACACTGCACTGTGCAGTCGAGCCAACCTGTTGAACCAACCTGTTCCCTCACTCGCCTGTGGGGGCGCTGCACCAAGAACTACTGAAATAAACTATACAAAAACCTCTGAAGACACTTCTTCTTCTGGAAATAAAAACAAAAACGGAGTGGTATCAAGTTTTAGCAGTTTTAGGAGTTATATTTTGTCATTTTTCAAAAATGGACTCGGCATGAGCGGAAGATGAGGCAGAAGACCATGGAGAATATTGTTTTTTCACACAAGGCAGCTGACGGCTCCATATAAGGTTAGGGTGTCTAACACTGGCCCTTGTGGCCCACTGATAGGGCTAAGTACCGAACCGAGGTTCTTAAATGGCACCCACCAAACTGCACCGATCGGTGTTTGGATTGAAACGTCACTCTTTTTTCGGTGTCAAGTTTCGGTATTGGCTGTAAGGTGTCACGTGGTTTCAGCACGCAGGCAGGTAAAACACCAGACGTATGACAAACAGACTACGTGTTTACACCCAGAGATGTATAGAGCTGCCGTACCTAATCTATGTGTAATGTATGTCTATGGTGCTGGTGATGACCACAGACGGGGTTCACGTGTGCAGTGCGTGTTGTTGAACGGCTTCGACAACACACGAGCAGAAAGTTGCTCTGTGTTTTTCTGCAAGAAGACAGACGGACAGCAACCTCCCCCCTCTCCTCTCAGCATTAGTCAGTCTGTGTGTGTTAAACGGACTCAATCAACATCTCTACGGCCGGACTCGTCTTTATCAAAGAACTCACGAGGACGGCTGTGTCTGTGTTTCAGCTGGTGAGTTTACGTTTGTTAATGTTACTGCAGCTTAACACGTACATCACGGTGAATTAAACTAGAATCCATGTAACGCTAACTTTAAGATATTAGTGTGTAAATTTATTTTATCTACGTAGCTAGCTAAACTCGGAAGCTAACTAAAGATTGACAGTAATAGATGAAGCTTGGCTTGTAAAAATGTGCTCATCCATCCAGTCAGCTGCTTAAACAGTTCACTAATGTTCAGTGTTTATGTTTATCTTCTCCTCACAGGAGCCTCTGACCCCGATGTGAGGACAGAGACAGACAAAAGGAGGTGCAGATGTCTGCCATCAACCCTAACCTCAGTGAATCCAGTGACCTGCTGGTGGAATGTGAGGGAAAATATGTCAGTGCTATCAAACTGACAACCAGGTATCTCTGTGTGCAAAAAGCATCATCTACAGCCTCAGAGTGAACATTTTCTACTGCTGGAGACACCATCAGCCAGGAGTGGGCTTGTTTGTGGCCAGAGAAAGCAGACATGTTGATTTTTCTGAAAAAAAAAAAAAAAAACTGTTAAGTGAAAAGGTCCTCAGTGTGTAGCAGTGAGCATTAGACACTGATGTGTCACTTGTTGATTTCAACTGTTCTTTTGAACTGGAAATTATTTGTTTATTTTTATGTAAGAAAACTGCTTGGAATAGAAATACCAAAGTTAAAAAAAATAATTCACCATATGTACTGTAATGTGTAACGTAATTTTATTCTTGTTAGAATTAATAGTAATTACAAAATTGGTACCGGAAAAAGAACCGTCCAGGAACCGACACCGAAGTAAAGGTACCGGTACCGATACCAATTTTTTTTAGAAAGGTACCCAGCCCTACCCACTGATGGTTTAGGTCAGGGTTAGGGATGCACAATATTATCGGCATGGTATCGGCCAATATTAGCGTTAAAGTTCAATATCGCACATCGGCCATTCCATTAAAATAACTCGCCGATATAAAAGGCGCTGTTTTTGCCTGCAGCGGCAGCACAACGCAATGACGTCACGTGCGCCTACCCGATCTCACTGTGGAGAGAAAATTCAAAATGTCGGCGGTGTGGAAGTTTTATTTTTCGTTGGTCAGGATATCAGATTCCGAAGTTTTATGAACTACGTTGAGCCTCGCTACATCGTCCCCAGTCTGAGAGATTTTTCCAACGTAACATTACCAGAATTACGAGACGTTATTTCCGACGTCATTGAGAAGCTAATAACTGATAGCAAGACTTGTTGGGTGAGTTTTACCACAGACCTTAGGATGTCGTGTTAGCTCTGTTAGCATGATTAGTCTTACGGCACAATGGATAGACAAAAACTTTGAACTTAAAAACTCTGTCCTTCATGCACAGGAGTGCAGAGGATCCCACACTGCAGCAAGGAACCCAGAACAAGCCTCCACAAGTGAGACAGCATCGCAGGTGACTAATGTTAATAAATAACATTCAACTCTTTTCATTTCATATAAGTCAAAGTGATATGCAGATCATATGGCTGTTACTGAATATGTCACCAGCTCTTACAGCTGTTGCACAATTTTTTCATCAAATAAGCCTAAATATGAGGGCTATGTTCTGACAAAGGAACGTATATAAAATATTGGTATCGGCATTGGTTATCAGCCAAATAAGTTTTAGCATATGGACATATAGGCCAAAAATCCAATATCGTGCAATCCGGTACACGTAGACGTCCGGGAGGTCTACGCATACCGAATCAGAGTCGAAGCAGACGCACGCAGGGCATGTCTGTGCAAAGCTAAATTTTTATAACCGCATACTCGTACTCGGTGTCGCACAATAAAATGCCCGGCGACGGACTGTTTTACAAACCGGATTCCAAAAAAGTTGGGACACTAAACAAATTGTGAATAAAAACTGAATGCAATGAGGTGCCAACATCAAATATTTTATTCAGAATAGACGACAAATCACAGATCAAAAGTCTAAACTGAGAGAATGTATCATTTTAAAGGAAAAATCTGTTGTTTCCAAATTTCATGGCGTCAACAAATCCCAAAAAAGTTGGGACAAGTCCATTTCTACCACTGTGTGGCATCCCCCCTTCTTCTTACAACACTCAACAGACGTCTGGGGACAGAGGAGACCAGTTTCTCAAGTTTAGAAATAGGAATGCTCTCCCATTCATGTCTAATACAGGCCTCTAACTGTTCAATCGTCTTGGGCTTTCTTTGTCGCAACTTCCTCTTTATGATGCGCCAAATGTTTCTCTATAGTAAGGCATTAACAGAGTACTTGAGTAATTTACACATCGATTGCTAGGACCTCTATCGAGGTTAAAAATGTAAAGTCGGGTATCCGTAGTGACGTCATATTATGTGACCACCGTATGACCATAGGGGGTGGTGTTGCACTGTTGCAGGTCACAGAGTATGGTGTAACACCGGGTCCAATCCACCGCCCATCCACTGTTTTAAGTTTCGTTTTTGACGTGCTGCACGTTTCTTCCCGTTTGCAGTTTAATAATAATAACTAACAGTTTAGTTTTTCCTGTGACTTATTTGCAGTATGATAAATGGTAGGAGCATAATATACGCTCCCAATGTTTTGTTGGTCTTTTTTTTTTTGTAAATAATTACCTTTTATTTTGGTTTTATTTATTTATTTATTTATTTTTGTATCTTGAGATCTATGACGTCATCAAATACTCGAGTTCTACTCGGGTTTTATTATGTTAATGTCGAGTTTAAAAATTATATACTCGTTCAACCCCTACTCTATAGGTGAAAGATCTGGACTGCAGGCTGGCCGTTTCAGTACCCGGATCCTTCTCCTACGTAGCCATGATGTTGTGATTGCTGCAGAATGTGGTCTGGCATTATTGTGTTGAAAAATGCAGGGTCTTCCCTGAAAGAGATGACGTCTAGATGGGAGCATATGTTGTTCTAGAACCTGAACATAGTTCTCTGCATTAATGGTGCCTTTCCAGACATGCAAGCTGCCCATGCCACAAGCGCTCATGTAACCCCATACCATCAGTGATGCAGGCTTCTGAACGGAGCGTTGATAAGAACTTGGGCTATCCTTGTCCTCTCTGGTCCGGATGACATGGTGTCCCAATGTTCCATAAAGAACTTCAAATCGTGACTCATCTGACCACAGAACAGTCTTCCATTTTGCCACACTCCATTTTAAATGACCCCTGGCCCAGTGCAAACGTCTGAGCTTGTGGAGCTTGCTTAGAAATGGCTTCCTCTTTGCACTGTAGTTTCAGCTGGCAACGGCGGATGGCACGGTGGATTGTGTTCACTGACAATGCTTTCTGGAAGTATTCCTGAGCCCATTCTGTTATTTCCTTGACAGTGGCATTCCTGTTTGAGGTGCAGTGACGTTTAAGGGCCCGGAGATCACGAGCATCCAGTAGAGTTTTACGGCCTTGACCCTTACGCACAGCGATTGTTCCAGATTCTCTGAATCTTTTGGTGATGTTATGCACGGTTGATGATGATAACTTAAAAGTCTTTGCTATTTTACACTGGGTAACACCATTCTGGTATTGTTGCACTATCTTTCTGAGCAACAATGGTGGAATTGGTGATCCTCTTACCATCTTGGTTTCTGAGAGACACTGACAAGAGAAGCTCTTTTTATACCCAATCATGTTGTCAATTGACCTAATTAGTGTTAATTGGTCTTCCAGCTGTTCGTTATGTGCGCAATTTCCTTTTTCCAGCCACTTATTGTTACTTGTCCCAACTTTTTTGGGATTTGTTGACACTGTGAAATTTTGAATCAACATATTTTTCCTTTAAAATGTTACATTTACTCAGATTAAACTTTTGATCTGTCATCTATGTTATATTACAAATAAAATATTGACATTTGTCATCTCCACATCATTGCATTCAGTTTTTATTCACAATTTGTTTAGTGTCCCAACTTTTTTGGAATCCGGTTTGTATATGTGACACCAATGCATTAAATTCCCCTTCTTCATCCCTGATCTGGTTTAATGGCCTTTTCTTTTGTTTGTTTGTTTGTTTGTTTTTCCAAGAGGCAAGCAATCTCTTTCTCTTCCTCCATTGATGACATGATGACACTGAAATTGTGAGAAATGAAGGAATTTGTCATGAGCGAATTAAAATCAGGTCTCTGGAGATTTCCTGGTGGGCTGGTCTGATGTGTGGGCTGCAGGGCCAGTGCGCCCTGTTTTTTTATTTTTAGAACTTTTTATTAAGAACATATAAACACAAAACACTGCTGCAGCTTGCTGCCAGCTCTCGTTTTTTTTTTTTTTTTGCGACCTGTCAACCAACCCAGTAGGCGTGTCGGCAAATGACCAATCAACAAACTCAATTTGTCCCAAAAACAAACGTCCCTTGCCTAAGGAGCTGGCTGCAGCCACTCAGGGTGGACGCTGGAGTATAAAGTCTCAGCCGTCAGCGGACAGTGCGCATAAAGAGACCCACTGCTTGCTCCCTCACTATCCATCCTTCGGTTCAAACAGTCTTATACTGCCATCCAGTGGTCAAAAAAGGTACTACAGTCAAAACAAATTAACCAATATTTCTTCTTAAAATTTGACAACAATTAATAATTATTGTCAAATTTCAAACAATATTATAGTTTATCGCAATAATTTCTGAGACAATTAATCGCCCAGCTAAATGTGTTATTGTGAAAGGCCTAACTGTTGCTTTTGGTTTCTTACCCATTGTGTTTGTTTTGGTTACTGTTAGGATCATTATGTAATGCCCTTGTGGTTCAAAAATTGTTCATGTTGGTATAACATTGTTTTATCATCATCAACAACATAATGGACCTCAGCTGCAACCCCCTTCACCTAACACCCCTCCCCCTTCACCATCAGAGCCTCCAATCACCATCAGCAGGGAAGCTGTGATGATGGAGCTCAGCCGTCTACGTCCAAGTAAGTCTGCAGGTCCAGATGGATTAAGCCCCAAACCCCTGAAAGGATGTGCGGCTCAGCTGTGATGTTTTTCGGCACATTTTCTACCTGTGCCTGAGGGTGTTTTCTGCTCTGTGGAAAACAATATGCGTGGTCCCGGTGCTGAAAAACAACCACCCAAACTCACACAGTGACTACAGATCTGTGGCCTTGACATCACATGCCATGAAGTCGCTGGAGAGGCTGGTCCTGAAGCGCGTCATATCAGTGGTGGAATCATACCTGGACCCCCTACAGTTCACATACCAGCCATGCATTGAAGTTGATGACATCATCATCTACATGCTGCACAAAGCCTATACGCACCTGGACAGGGCAGGCAGCACTGTAAGTCATGTTCTTTGACTTCTTCAGTGCTTTTAGCACCATAAGACCTGCTCTACTCTGCAGTAAGCTCCAGGACATGCAGGTGAATGACTCGCTGGTCACCTGGATTAGAGACTACCTCACAGGTCGACAACAGTAGGTGAGGCTGCAGAACACCACCTCGGACACCATATTGAGCAGCAAAGGGGCTCCTCAGGGGACGGTCTTCTCACCGTTTCTGTTCACCCGCTACACCTCGGACTTCATACACAACTCACAATGCTGCCATCAGAAGTTCTGGATGACTCTGCCGTTGTGGGCTGCATCACTGGTGACCAGGAAGCTGAATACAGAGGTGTGGTGGACAGAACCACCTGCAACTCAACGCTGGAAAAACTGAAGAGTTGCAGGAGGACTACAGGAAGAAGACCAGCCCCACCAACCCTATCAACATCTAGGGTACTAAGGTGGACACTGGACTGCTACAAGTACCTGGGGGTTCACCTAGACAACAAATTGGACTGGATAGCTAACACCAAAGCCCTCTACAAGAAAGGGCAGTCACCTTTTTCTTCTGAGGAGACTCAGGTCCTTTAATGTCTGCAGGACCATGCTGGAGATGTTTTACCACTCGGTGGTCTCCAGCATCTTCTTCTACGCTGTGGTGTGCTGGGGCAGCAGGGCGAAGAAAGCTGATGCCAACAGATTCAATATACTCATCAAGAGAGCTGGCCCAGTTCTGGCAGTGGACCTGCAGTCTCTGACAGAGGTGTCTGAGCAGAGGATGCTGAGGAAACTGCTCCAGATCCTGAACAACATGTCACCCCCTGCATGACACCCTGGACTCTTACTGCAGCACCTTCAGTCGTAGACTGAGACCACCGAGGTGCTCCACAGAACAACACAAGAAGTCCTTCCTCCCTGTGGTTATCAAACTTTTTAACTCCTCCCCCTTTCTGCACATAGGACAATACAATTAATCCTGCACCACAATAAACACTAATGTTTTCACATTAAAACATTTCACGCATTAGACATTGCACACATGTCTGCACCTGACCTGTTTGGAACTTAATTGCTGGTATTTTTATATTCTCTCTTATTTTTTAAATTCTCTCTTATTTTTTTATATTCTCTTATATTTTTATATCTTGTGTATATTCCTTTGTACTAAAACTCTGGCACAACAATTTCCTGGGGATCAATAAAAATATATATTATCTTATATCCTGTATCATTAATTGTTTTAATGTTCTATGGTGTGCTGCTGAACTCTTGGCCAGGTCACCCTTGGAAAAGAGATCTTGATACCATACCATACCACTTTATTTATAAAGCACTTAAAACAGCAACAAGGCCAACCAATTGATGTTAATGGGCTTTTAATCTGGTTAAATAAAAGTGATGATTTTTTTTATACATACCATACATGTACATTGTCACTTTTAAATGCTCAAAATCAGCATTTGTTTTAAAGTTTATCAGGTTATACTAATCTAAAATAACAATAAAATAAAATAAAATGTACACCAAGCAAAAGCTTGGGACTCAGGAGGGTAAAACTTTCTTGCCATGGAGGGTCAATTTTTTTTCGGGGTGGATATTTCTCTGACCTTCTAAATCCCACCAGCACGTCTTCCATGGAGGAAGCTGAGTCTGGGGACTTTGGGGTTGATCCATCCATAACTTTGGCTGAGGTCGCTGAGGTAGTTAAAAAGCACAGGTGTCAAACTCCAGGCCTCGAGGGCCGGAGTCCTGCAACTCTTAGATGCATCTCTGATGCCACACAGATGAATCAAATAAGGAGGTCATTAGCAGGACTTTGGAGAACTTGACTGCACTGAGAAGCTAATTCAGTCATATGATTCAGCTGTGTGGCATCAGAGACGCAGCTAAAAGTTGCAGGACTCCGGCCCTCGAGGCCTGGAGTTTGACACCCCCTGCTCTAGATGTTGTGGGGCTGTCTTGGCTGACACGCCTTTGCAACGTTGCGTGGAAATCGGGGGCAGTGCCACTGGACTGGCAAACTAGGGTGGTGGTTCCCCCTTCAAAAAGTGGGACTGGAGGGTGTGCTTCAATTATAGGGGCATCACTCTCCTTAGCCTCCCTGGTAAGGTTTATTCAGGGGTACTAGAGAAACGAGTTTGATCGTTGGTCGAACCTCATATCCAGGAGGAACAATGTGGGTTCCGTCTTGGCCGTGGAACACTGGATCAGTTCTTTACCCTCATTAGGGTCCTTGAGGGGTCAGGAGAGTTTGCCCATCCAGTCTACATGTGTTTTGTGGACTTGGAGAAGGCATTCGACCTTGTTCCTCAGGGTACACTGTGGGGGGTGCTCTGCGAGTATGGGATTGGAGGCCCATTGTTACGGGCTGTTCGGTCCCTATACAAGCGGTGGGAGAGTTTGGTTTGCATTGCTGGCAGTAAGTCAGACCCCTTCAGGGTGGGAGTTGGGCTCCCCCAGGGCTGCCCGTTTTCACCAATTCTGTTCATAACTTTTATGGACAGAATTTCTTGGTGCAGCCAGCTGGCGGAGGTGGCCTCATGATTCCATCTCTGCTCTTTGCAGACGATGTGGTCCTGTTGGCACCATCGTGCTGTGATCTTCAGCTCTCACTGGAGCGGTTTGCAGCCGAGTGTGAAGCAGCTGGGATGAGAATCAGCACCTCCAAATCTGAGGCCATGGTTCTCAACCGGAAAAGGGTGCATTACTCTCTTCAGGTCGAGGGTGAGGTTCTGCCTCAAGTGGAGGAGCTCAGTATCTCTGGGTTTTGTTCACGAGTGAGGAAGAATGGAGCGTGAGATTGACATACAGATTGGTGCAGCATCTGCAGTATTGCGGACTCTGTACCGGTCCGTTGTGGTGAAGAGAGAGCTGACCTATAAGGCAAAGCTCTCGGTTTACCGGACGGTCTACGTTCCTACCCTCACCTATGGTCATGAGCTCTGGGTAGTGACCGAAAGAATGAGATTGTAGATACAGGCGGTTGAAATGAGTTTTCTCCGCAGGGTAGCTGGACTCTCCCTTAGAGATAGGGTGAGAAGTTCAGTTATCCGGGAGAGACTCAGAGTAGAACCGCTACACCTCCACGTCGAGAGGAGCCAGTTGAGGTGGTTCGGGCATCTGGTAAGGATGCCTCCTGGGCGCCTCCCTAGAGAGGTGCTTCGGGCATTTCCAACTGGGAGAAGACCCCGGGGAAGACCCAGTACACGCTGGAGAGACTATAACCCCCAGTATACTCCCGCGTACGTCCGTTCACAAGTACATAGCGTGTACTATACGCAGAGGGTTCAGACATCATTCTCGAGCAGCCACCCTGAGCGGCTGCAGAGCAGCTTCACAGACAAGGGGCGTTTACCTTCGGGACAAATTGAGGTCGCCGATTGGTCATTTGCTGACACACCTACTGGATTGATTGACAGGTCAGAAAAGAAAAAAAAAAACAATCGCTGGCAGCCTCAGCGGTGTTCTGTGTTTATATGTTGTTAATAAAAAGATCTAAAAAAAAAAAAAAAACAGGGAGCACTGGGTCTGCAGCCCACACATCAGACCAGCCCACCAGGAAATCTCCAGACCCTCCCGCAGCCATGCTGGACCCGAGTTTAATTCGCTTGTGACAAATTCTCTCATTTCTCACCATTTCAGTCATAGCATCAATGGTGGAGGAAGAGATCACTGCCTCTTGGCAAAAAAAATAAAGAAAAGGCCAGATCAGGGATGAAGAAGGGGAATTTAATACATTGGTGTTGCATACAAAACAGTCCGTCGCTGGGAAGTTTATTGTGCGACACCGCGTACGCGTATGCTGTCGTAAAAATTGAGCTTTGCACGGACATGCCCTGGGGGGTACGCTCGTACCTCCGCGTATGGACGTACGCGGGAGTATACCTGGGGCTTTAGTCTCTCGGTTGGCCTGGGAATGCCTTGGAATCCTCCCAGAAGAGCTGGAAGAGGTGGCTGTGGAAAGAGATGTCTGGGCCTCCCTGCTCAAGCTGCTGCCCCCACAACCCAACTTCGAAATAAGCGGAAGATAATGGATAGATCAATCAATCAACCTTTATTTATACAGGTAAATCCTTTAGATGGAACCATAGGCGTCGCAACCATTATATGTGAAGGGGACAAGTCCCCCCCACATTAAAAAAAACGTTCATTTGGACCCCCCCTCCCCCCCCACACACACTTTTACTATAAAACATTAGTTCAGTCTGCGCAGTTTCTCTTTCTTTGTGAACAAATCCATTCCACTTGATTAATAGGAGAATACTAAGGCCACTAAAACTCCACTCCAGGTTTTCCTGGTTACATCCAACTCTAAACACAGCAGCCTGTTGCCACAGTCATAATATACGGTGGTCACAGAATATGGTGTAACACCTGCAGTGTTTCTGTGCGTCTCCTCCTGTCTCGGCATAAAATGCGCACAGGTGGAGGAGATGGAGACATTTCTGTGTTGCTCGCTTGCCAGTTTAGTGAGATTTGTGCAGGCAGTTGTTGACCAGGGGGTGGATCATAAACATATATTCATGTTAGGAGGATGCTTGAGAGGAGCGCATCTTACCTTGGCAGTAACTGTGACGCTGTAAGACGCTGCAGGTGTAAGAGACACTGTGTGTTCAGGTGCATTAAAGTTGAAATGTCTTTAAAACCCCACACCTTATTGTCTTCAAGACATCATTTAGATGAGTAGTGTTGAACACAAGTAAAAAAGTCCAGAGGTGATGTTTTTTATTTCTCTATAAAGACAAATAGTGCCGACCTGACGCTCTGTATTAAAGTGTATTAAAGTAAAAATGTCTTTAAAACCCACAGCTGAATTTACACAAACTTGGTGAGAAACATGCTTTAAATGTGTGGAAGTAAAGGAAATCTAGGTGAAACGCTGCTTTTTTTGTACATTAGTGAACACCTTTTTTAAACGCGCGCACATACGTGCACGCGCGCGGGCACACAGGCACATCTACACACATCATTGTGTCCCCCCCACATTACGGATGCTTCTGACGCCCTTGGATGGAACAGAAGACCTGAACGTGCTGACGAAGTTCGGACATTTTTCTGAGAATTTTTTGTCTCCTGAAGCAGACACCTTTTAGCGCGCGACCTTTTTTCTAGCCGAGAGCTCAGAGATGTTTTTCTGTTACTATCCGAAGAGACGCCACGTTTGTTTGTTTGTTTGTTTGTGCTGTTGTCGGTCATACTTACCATAAACACGAACAAAGCGGGAGCGAAGTCTCTGCGTTCCGTGACCCGGAAGTATATACTGTGACGGCTTCCGGGTCAAATCTTCTATTTCCGGTGGAGACATAAGCAGCGGATGCTAACAGACTGGTCGATGTCAGGACCTAAACACTCGAGAGGGGAGTCTCGTCAGCAGGTAAACTCACCTGAACTTCCACTTGGAAACTGTTTTGTATCTGTGTGGTTCTGATCCACTGCTGATGTTTCTGCGTGGGGTTCAGTGGTGCTTGAAAGTTTGTGAACTCAGTAATTTTCTATATTTCTACATAAATATGACCTAAAACATCATCAGAATTTCACACAGGTCCTAAAGTAGATGAAGAGAACCCAGTTAAACAAATGAGACAAACATATTATACTTGATTTATTTATTGAGGAAAATGACCCAATGTTACATATTTGTGAGTGGGAAAAAGTATGTAGAGCCTACAAAGTGTTTTATGTTAATGTCTGTCAATCACACACACTAATATTATTATTAATTATTATTATATATTTGGAAAACAAACAGGCACCAAAGACAACATTCGTGACTTTTAACCTGCGGGATCAATAAAGTTCGATCTTAACTCCTCTTATTAAAAATGTTTACTCCTTGTTAGGGTTATAGGTAAGCACTAAACCAACGTGTGTATTCTTTTGAGTGTTTACAAGTACTAACATGTGTAACAATATTACTGTTGTTTTAAATATATAAATATTCTTGTTTAACATTTAATCTGTGTCTATAATAACCAGATCCTGAAATGTACAAGTGATGTGTGGATTTTCTGAATAAAGACACTAACGTTCACATTTAACTGATTTTGATTAATCACATTGATGAACACACATACACATTATATATATATATATATATATATATATATATATATATATATATAT
>NC_056515.1:16495545-16499178 GCF_014905685.2 Nematolebias whitei
GGGGGGGGGGGGGGGGGTAATTGAATATATATATAGGGCAGCACGGTGGCTCAATTGATAGAGCTGCTGCCTATCAGCGAGCAGGTTACCCCACCATCAGACATTTACACCTCCAGATGTAGGAAAAGAGCCACCTGCATCATGAAGGACCTCACTCACCCAACACACACTTTTTGCCCCGCTCCCCTCAGGAAGGAGGCTGATGAGCATTAAGTGTAGAACCCCTAGACTGAGGAACAGCTTCTACCCTGAAGCTTTTAGACTCATGAATCTCTAATCAGGATAATCACTGTGAAAAAAAATCACTGTAATGCCACTTTGTTGATATGTGCTGCTGACTATCCATGCTGCTGATCTCATGCTGCTGATATTCTCATACTGCTCATTCAGTCATACCCATTTGCTCACACACTCATGTTCGTGCTGCTGTTTGGCGTATTGTTTTTGTACTACCAGTGCTTAGTGTATTCTTAATTTAGCATATTTCTTAGTTCATATCTTAGATCTTATTTTTTCTTTACAATGTATACTGACGTTGGATGTAACTGGGACCGTGTACACAATTTCCTTCCACATGTGCATGTGGTGCGAATGACAATAAAAACCTTGACTTGATGGCGGCAACATCGATGTACGATTCAGCGCTCATTGAGGCGTGTACATGTCTATGGGACTCAAGATGAAGAAAACAGTATTTTTATAATTCTACTTTTTAGTGTTTCAACATTCATGTTTACAGCTGTCATTTAAACGGCAAATAAAAATGGTTTCTTCTTTTTAATGGTTAATAATCAATAGCTGATCAAAGTGATCGTTTGTTTTAACAGAGTGAAAAATAAGAAAAAGATGCTGAGGAGGAAACCAACTCGTTTGGAGCTCAAGATCGACGACACAGAAGAGTTTGAGAGCATCAAGAAAGAACTTGAGGTTTCCACCAGTCACGTCTTTACTCCTGTCAGCAAAACACCTTATTGATCAGGCATCTGGTTCCTGCTGTATTGTAGAATTAAAAGTAATAGATTGATCATATCTGAATTAGTTCATTCAGCTGAGTGGTAAACACGTTTGTTTGTTTGTTTTGCTTTTTAGGCCAGAAAGCGTCAGCGAGATGAAGCAGAATCAGGAGGTGGGGTGGGAGGAGCTTCTGTCATTGGAGTTGATCTAATTGGGGGTGGAGCTTCTGCTGCAGCCTCATCTTCAACTCCTGTGTCGAGGGCGGAGCTTATCAATGAGAGAATCGGCTACAAGCCTCACCCCAAACCGGCCACGCTGCCAACCTTATTTGGAAGTTTACAGTTTTAATAAAGTTGGGACAGAAAAATTGTCATCAGTCTTGTTTCATAGATTAATGTTGGTTCTTTATATATAAATATTGTAAACAAAAATATTTACTTGCACTCTGACAGAACTGGTCTAAGCTCAGAACTTTAAAAACACGGTAGAGAAGAGAACAGCTGTAGAACTACTAGCTTCTGTTGCGTCTCTAAATTTCCTGCAGTTTAGAGGAACAAATGCCAGTAAGTACTGAGAACGACTGATAACCAGTTGAGTGGTGCGGTTCTAAAGTCCATTTTAAAAATAAGGTTTTATTTGTAAACATAGTCATACAAAGTTACTGAGATCATAGGATTTATTTTCGTAACAAATGATACATTTTTAACAAATGTAAAAGACAATTAGTTCTGGAAAAAAACAGTTGGGAGTTTATTTACACAAACAGTAGGTGGCGCTTTGAGCTCGGACAGCTCCCTTTAGGCTCCGCCCCCATGCATGCAGCCTAGGAAATTGTTTTAAACAGATAACGATATGTATTGTAAAAAGTAAAAATATAAATGTAACTTCTGTTACCATGACAACATTTTAAGGTGAAGACTGCTGGAAAATATTTAATATAAACTAAACCAAGTCAAAAACTACTTTCTGTGGCAGAGTGGGTGTGGCCTGAAACAACTGGCAGCTGCTCGTCATAAAATGTATAAATTTATGATAAATAAAAGTAAAAAAAAGCTCTTTGGGCCTTGACAAAAACATTAGTGCCATAATGTAGGGGGTGGAGCTTTACATAAATATGTTTCCATGATTTGAGTCCAGGAGTGCGGGGGGGATGGGGTCCATAACTAATGTGATTTTCAAATTGTTTATCCACAAAAAATGTGTAAACAAATGAAAAATACATTTTGAGAAACTTTTTTTTAATTTTCCACGATAGCAGTGGTTTTCAACAATAGCATTAGTTTGCAACCTTAACGTGGGTCGACCACCATAGCATTGATTTACCACCTTAGCATTGGTTTCTCAATGGTTTGCCACATTAGCATTAGTTTGCCACATTAGCATTAGTTTACCTTTAGTGTTGGTTTTCCATCGTAGCTGTGGTGTGCCACTTTAGCCTTGGTATAACGTGTGTACCACCTTACTTTGCCACCTTAGCATTGGTATGCCATATTTTCATTGGTGTACCACCCTAGAGTTGGTTTATCATGCTTGCCACTTTAGTGTTGGTTTACCACCTTGGCACTGGTTTCACGTTGGTTTGCCACCATAGTGTTGGTTTGTCTCCTTAGCGTTGGTGTACCATTGATTTGCCAGCTTAAGTGTTTGTTTACCACTTTAGCATTTGTTTATCATTGGTTTGCCACATTAGCATTAGTTGGATTCCTTAGTGTTTGCCACCTTAGTGTCGGTGTGCCATCTTAGCATTGGTTTAGTTTGTTTGCCTCCTTAGGGTTGGTTTAACGTTGGTTTGCCATCTTAGCGTCGGTGTTCCACCTTAGCAATGGTTTAACGTGTTTGCCATCTTAGCATTGGTGTGCCTCCTTAGCGTTGGTTTACCGTTGGTTTGCCTCCTTAGCATTGGTTTACCGTTGGTTTGCCAAGTTTGCCTCCTTAGCGTTGGTGTACCACTGGTTTTTGACACTTTGTTGGTTTACTACCTTTAGTGTTCGTTTACCTTAGATTTACACCTTGGCATTGGTTTACCACAATGTTGGTTTACCAGTGTTGGTTTGCCGTAAGTTTCCAGTCTATGAGGTGAGTACACACCTGCACATTTGTATAACACCACACAGGTAGCTGTTGTAGGTGTGACAGAAAGGAAGACTTCAAATATGATTTTACTTCCTGTCCAGTCAGACTCAGAACCTGCCCACTTCTCCCAGACAGAAAGAAAGGCTGTTGATGGCGTTTTGAGTTTATTTCTTCTTAATAGCAGCCAGGTCTCGCTGCAGCTCCAAGAACTTGGGTCGGTCCTCTGGGTTGTACTGCCAGCAGCGCTGCATCACTTTGTATACCTCGTCAGGACAACGCTGAGGACATGTCATCCTGTAACCTGGAAGCAGCCATTTCCTTGATTAAAAAACAATCCAATTTGTAATGTAAATATAAAGGACTAAAATCTCTGACTACGTTTACCTTTCTCCACCTGTTCCCGCGCCTGTTGATTGGTCATTCCTGGATAAGGACACACCCCCAGACTGAAGGTTTCCCACAGCAGGATGCCATAACTCCACACATCACTCTCTGAGCTATAACGTCCTGCAGCAGCCAACCAGAGTGAGAGACAGACAGCAACCAATCGGAGTTAAAACTAATGGGCAGCAGTAAACATGCAGGTTTTTTATTTTATTAATATAT
>NC_056515.1:16499578-16501686 GCF_014905685.2 Nematolebias whitei
CAAGGATAGCCCAAGTTGTTATCAACGCTCCGTTCAGAAGCCTGCATCACTGATGGTATGGGGTTGCATGAGCGCTTGTGGCATGGGCAGCTTGCATGTCTGGAAAGGCACCATTAATGCAGAGAACTATGTTCAGGTTCTAGAACAACATATGCTCCCATCTAGACGTCATCTCTTTCAGGGAAGACCCTGCATTTTTCAACACGATAATGCCAGACCACATTCTGCAGCAATCACAACATCATGGCTACGTAGGAGAAGGATCCGGGTACTGAAATGGCCAGCCTGCAGTCCAGATCTGTCACCTATAGAGAACATTTGGCGCATCATAAAGAGGAAGGTGCGACAAAGAAGGCCCAAGACGATTGAACAGTTAGAGGCCTGTATTAGACATGAATGGGAGAGCATTCCTATTTCTAAACTTGAGAAACTGGTCTCCTCTGTCCCCAGACGTCTGTTGAGTGTTGTAAGAAGAAGGGGGGATGCCACACAGTGGTAAAAATGGACTTGTCCCAACTTTTTTGGGATTTGTTGACTCCATAAAATTTGGAAACAACAGATTTTTCCCTTAAAATGATACATTCTCTCAGTTTAAACTTTTGATCTGTGATTTGTGTTCTATTCTGAATAAAATATTAGATGTTGGCACCTCCACATCATTGCATTCAGTTTTTATTCACAATTTGTTTAGTGTCCCAACTTTTTTGGAATCCGGTTTGTAGTTCTGACTTTGAAATCTGAGGTTCTCTACAAAACCACACCTTAAAATCCAACATGGCTGCCTCTTCCGTTAAAAAAAAATTGTTCAATACACTGAATACATCAGTCACACACAACTGTTGTCCACATATTGCCACACATGGCTAATGTTGCTTGGCACAGCATTTTCTGATAAGCACCTGCTGAGATGAAATTTACTCTCAGTGACTGTGTAGTCATTTAATGTAAACTCAAAGGTTATTAAAAAATGGTCAGACAGAATAGGATTTTTAGGAACTATTATCAAGTCCTTAATCTCTATACCATAGGTCAGAACTAAATCAAGAGTGTGATGATAAGAATGAGTAGATGTGCAGACGTTTTGGGTAAAACCAAATGAGTCTATTCAATTATTAAAGGCTATGCTTAAACTATCACTTTCAACATCTACATGAATATTGAAATCACCCATTATGATGATTTTATCAGTATTTAATAGTAAGTCAGTTAAGAATTCTGAGAATTCGGACAAAAACAGAGTAAGCGCCTGGTGGACGATATATAACAACTATAAAGTTCCTGGAGAAACCTTGACGGGGGCTGCCAGGCTGCTGCCAATTGGAGTTTAAAAATTTATTTATTTTTCATCTTGAGATCCTATGTTGTCATCAACTACCTGAGTTTTATTATGTTAATGTCGAGTTTAAAAATTATGTAGTCGTTCAACCCCTAGTGTTGACCTGCATATGACAAATAAACAACATACAGAAAAAGTGTGAAACAGGTGTGTAACAAATAGAAGACAGATGTTACCATAGTTCAGAGCCTCAGGTGCGGTCCATTTAATGGGAATCTGTTTGAGACCAGAGGAAGAATAAACTCCATCGTCTTCCTGTCTACTCATCCCAAAATCACTGATCTTCAACACACTGTTGTCTCCAACTAGACAGTTCCTCGCCGCCAGGTCCCTGAGACACACAGGTTTACAAAGACATGTCCACCAATCGCAAACTGTATCACGTTTCATGACTTTAACCGAAGTTACCTGTGGATGCAGTTTTTACTCTCCAGGTATGACATGCCAGCAGCAGCATCTACTGCAAAGCGAAGAAGCTGCTTAGTTTTCAGTTCATCTTTCTTCTTTCTTAGAAAGGAAAGGAAGTCTCCACCTATAAGGTTTAGAAGTGAGACAAAATAACCAAGTGAAGACTGACCAATAAGAATCCTACAATACAAAAAGAGTAATTAGGCTCCACCCACCTGGAACAAGCTCCATGACTATGTAGATCGGCTGCCGCTGTGTACAAACACCAATCAGCTTCACAATATTGGGATGATCATACTGCTTCAGGATTCTGAAACCAATCAGAGAGAGAGACAGGGTCAGACAGCAGCCAATTAGAGAGAGA
>NC_056515.1:16501696-16505250 GCF_014905685.2 Nematolebias whitei
AGGGTCAGACAGCAGCCAATCAGAGAGAGAGACAGGGTCAGACAGCAACCAATCAGAGAGAGAGACAGGGTCAGACAGCAACCAATCAGAGAGAGAGACAGGGTCAGACAGCAGTCAATCAGAGAGAGAGACAGGGTCAGACAGCAGCCAATCAGAGAGACAGGGTCAGACAGCAGCCAATCAGAGAGAGAGACAGGGTCAGACAGCAACCAATCAGAGAGAGAGACAGGGTCAGACAGCAGCCCATCAGGGAGAGTTGGAAGTTGTTTGTGTTTGTTTACCGGGCCTCAGACAGGGAGTTGTTGTTTTTTGTTCACCTGTCCTCAAATAGTAAGTTGTTTGTTTGTTTTTTAACCTGGCCTCAGACACGAACTTGTTTATTTTTGTTTACCTGGCCTCAGACAGGAAGCGGATCTTTAGCTCTGGAGGTAAATCTTCTTTACAAGTTTTAACAGCGACTGGAGTTTTGTCGCGCAGCAAGGTTCCTTTGAAGACCTCACCAAAGTTACCCTGACAACAAAGAGGCAAACGGTACAACGGGACACAGAGAGAAACAAGTGAAATATTTGAAACTGACTTCATGAGAAAACAGGAAATGAGGTCACCTTTCCAAGCAGCTCGCCTAGCACCACATCCTCATGGTTCAAGATCCATTTCTTGTCCTGAGGAGAAATATCAGCATTTCAGAGGTTGTTTTTAGCAACACGTGTGTGTTTGCATGCAACACATGCAGTTACCTTGACAACAGGGTTGAGCAGCACAACCCCAGACTTCTTGGTGATGACCTGTTTGGTGGAGAAGTGATGCTCAATAAGCTGAGGGATGGTCGAGAAGCCTGTCCCCTCAAAACGGAACTGATTCTACACAACAAAAAAGAAGGAGATACTTTTCAGTTTAATGGACTGACAGATGTTGCCCCCTCTGGTTAGACGGTTAGTTAACAGATAGGTGTGTGTTGTACACGTGTTGTGCACCTGTCGGGTGTGAATACGTACATCGGCATATTGGATGATAAAGTGCCGTCTCTGGTCGTCAGAAAACACTGACAGGACGTACTCGCCCGGTTTACCGTGACTCTCCCTGACCAGGAAGTCTCCTTGTTGCCGTAGTAACTCCTGAGCCTCAGTGCGGGGAATGGCACCGTGGTACCACTCCTGCTCCGCAAGGGGGCGTTCTGATGTAGGAATGACCTCAAAAAACTGCTGCTGGGTTAGAGGAAAATAGGAACTGAGGTTACCAATAGCTCACCTCCATTTTGTTTCAATTTATCTTTATTGTCCAAATTATTAAAAAAAAATTTAACAGTTCAGGGTCTGAAATGTGACAGAACATGACTGAGTCCGTTTGTGCCTGGTCCCAGAATGTTTCTGATGAACGTCAGACCCTATCAGACTAGGAATGTACAATATACATGGTAGAAACGATAGACATTTAGCCTATGATAGAGATCTGTATTCTACCGGCTAACCGCAGTAATGCTGTCTGATGTAAAAATCAGAGTTGTCAGATTTAATCGTTACTTTTTTTAGTTTAAAACTGTGCGTAAAATGGCGTTAAAGTTTGATTTCTTTGAGAGCTACGAAGCGAAGCTACAAGTTAACTACGTACAAGCTAACTACGTACAAGCTAACTATGGCCGGCTTGCCGTATTGTTGCTGTATTGGGACGCATGCGCAAAATGATGTGTTCCGTCGAAAGCTAAATTAAGCATTGGTCAGCTTTAGACAGTGCATTTGTGCTAAAAAAAAAGGGTTAAACTGGCTCTATGATCTATGAAAAGAACGCTGTGTTGTGTGATGTTACTGCGAGACCCTCTGGTCAAAGCCACAGAGGAAACTGGTCACCATTTTGTGTCAGCTCTCCTTAAAGCAGAAGGAGACGCCCACTAGAGAGTTGGAGGGTGAAGTGTTTTCAGAGTAAAATGCTGCTCTGTTGCTGTTCATTTCTTAATTGAGAAGACTGGAAACTGTTACAGAGTTAACATATTCTTTAGTTTAAAACATATGGCTAAAACTACATTTGATGTATTTTACATTGTTTTTCACTACAAGAAGGAGCCTAATACTTGATTTGTTAATTATTTTAAAACTCTCTGGACCTAGTAGTGGAATCTTCTTAATTGAGATTATTTATTGGTATAGCAGTTTTCAAAATAAATGATGGCAAAAGGACACCCTATGCTTTTTTCATTCCTATTGCAAGTTTTATACCAAAAACATATCATGATATATATTGTTATCGCCAACCATCACAATACATATCGTGATATGAATTTTATGCCATATCGCACATCCCTATATCAGACATCTTACGACATCCAATGTCATCAGATGTCATTGGTCGTCATCAGACATTATCAGAGATCATCCAGGACCAGGGTTTTAGACTTATCTTCTGCGGTAAGAGCTGTACCAACAATGACCTCACCGAAGTAGATGAGCCCACCATGGCTTTAGGAGCTCGGATCATTCCAGCCAGAGAGTGACGCAGGGTATCAAATCGAGAGGTCTTCTCTTTTGTCTTGTCCTGCAGTGAAAAACAAAAAACCCAACTCCCGTTTCCAAAAACAGAACATCAACAGCCGAATGTCTGAAACAGTTCGACTTACAGCCGATCCAATGGATCGGGTGTCGTCCTCATATTGAAGTGCCTGGAAAGCTGGCGGTGGTGGAGAAGCTACTGCCGCAGCCATCTTAGCATCCAGCAGAGCCTTCTGAGATAAAAGGCGAGCCTCAGAGCTGCGCAGTGATTGGACAGTATGACGAAGCTCGAGAAGGGACAGTTTTTGACGGAGCAGCAGGACACAGCTGGACAGAGTGAGATAAACCAATAAGCAGTGAAAACACAAGAGAGACAGCTGCTGCCTCCGCCTCCTGGAACTCACTCGCTCCTCTTCTCCACACTCTGCTGACCCGTCTGGATTCTGGACTCCAGGTCATCAGCTAAGTCTTCCTTTAACTTCAGGTTCTGCTGAGTCAGTGCCAGCTCTACTGTGGTCGACGACAACCTGACAAACAAACTCATTCAGTAAATGACTTTCTGAATATGACAACAGAGGACCTTTAATTTGAAAGGCTGCAGAAGACAGTTTTATTTTGCAGGCGCTTACGTGGCCTGAAGGCTTTCAGCCGTTAGGGTGTTCCACATGATCTCATTAGCTGGGATGTTGTCCGTGTCCTCCAAGAGGGATGCATCAAAATCCACGTTTGCCTCTGGCATCTCTGGAGTCCTGATGGAGGGAGAGACAGACAGTCACCATGGCTACCAAGCCGTCACCACGGCAACCAGTGTCTGACTGACCTGTAAGCATCAATAAAGTGTTGGTACTCTGTAAGCGGGTCGATCTGCTGAACCGCCGCTGAAATCTCTTGATGGACTAAAACTACCTCCTCTGTCAGCAGGCTGCTGATCTCACAATACTCCTCCACGATACTTTTACTGCAGAAGTATAAAGAACAGAATACTTTTACTGCAGAAGTACACAGAACAGAATACTTTTACTACAGGAGTACACAGAACAGAATACTTTAACTACAGGAGTACACAGAACAGAA
>NC_056515.1:16505260-16540816 GCF_014905685.2 Nematolebias whitei
AGTACACAGAACAGAATACTTTAACTACAGGAGTACACAGAACAGAATACTTTTACTACAGGAGTAAACAGAGCAATCCTACAGTACTCCTCCAGGATATTTCCACTACATAAGTACACAGATGTACTAGATCTGTATATTATTCATCTTTAAAAGAGAAGAACAAGAACAAGTCCAGGTTTCTGTTTAGTAGCGTCCTGTATGTAGCGTCGTCATCTCGTTTTTTTGACTCAAACACACTAAAACTGACTAAACACACTAAACTACATCTCAACTATAAAACCCAAACACGGAAAATATCACAAATCTCTCAAACCTCATGACTCACTCCTGCTCTTGTGACTTTATCACACTGAACTCTATTCATCTTATTCTTTTTCCTGGAGATTTTTTGGCGCTTAACAAATACGTTTGAGACGCCATCAAAAAAAAAAGGGGGGGGGGGGTGTCTTTTCGGGGGGGGGGGGAGGTGAAATTGGAGGGTGAATGGGGGGTTGTCCCTGAGACTGCTCGTCTTTGCTGCAAACTCTCTAACGTGCTTCAGATATGATTTTCAGGAAAAAGATGTGGCATGGATTATTTATCATAACTCTGGTTCTATTTCATCCATACTGACCGCCAGAGGCAGTGCTTAAAGCACTGAATGATCATTCTTGTGCATGCGCAGGTCGAGTATTTTATGCCAACATAGTCACGTGTGACACCCGGGACACCGGTGAGTCTAAATAAGCACGTGACAACGGATGCCCAGTCCCTTTCATCTTCTCGCATGCAGGTTGTAAGAGGTTTACTTTTTCTGCTTGACACTGGTAGCCTCGAGACTACGGTCGGAGCTGCGGAACTGTCTCGCCCTCCAGAAGCTGCACAAGCTGGTATCCTCTAAACGATTGTACTTCAACTAGTAAGTTGTTTTGTTTCTGTTGACTCGGCGGTAGCGCGTTCGCTAGCCGCATTGGGTTTCCTTATTGAGAAGTACAGCATTTAGCTGTTTTTTTCGTTAGTTTACAGAAAGCATTGCTGTACACTGCAGCCGTTTTTCGTGCTTGCATTTCCTTGAGCCATAAGATGCTAGATGTGCAGTGCTGCAGAGTCTGTTTGGCCCCTCTCCAGTTGGAGGATGGACATGATCTGTGCCCCCCTTGTTTGGAGCCGGATCATCTGAGGGAGGCCTTGACGGAAGCGGCCTGTCCCAACCGTTCCATCCTTGTCCCTGCAGGCAGCTCGTTTGGCTGGTTCTGAGATTGAAAATGGTATACACACAAAAGTGGAAGGTCTTCAGCAACTGGTGTCGAGCCAGACATGAAGACCCTGTACACTGTACGCTTTCTGTTATTCTTACTTTCCTTCAGGCACTACTTTCTCAGGGCTGGTCTCCATCCACTGTGAAAGTTTATGTTGCTGCCATCTCTTGCTGGCATACGGTGGTGGGTGGGGAGACAGTAGGTCATAACAAGGATGTATCCTTGTTTCTGAGAGGCACCAGACGTTTGCACCTCCCCCACACACACACACACACATGCCCGTCATGCCTGTGTGGGACCTCTCTCTGGTCCTCGCTGCCCCGAGGTCTGCTCCATTTGAGACCTTGGCGGACATGAGCCTCGAGTGCTTGTCTAAGAAGACTGCGTTTCTCCTGGCCATGGCGTGGGCCGAACGAGTAAGTGAACTACACACGCTGTCTGTTCACGAGCACTGTTGCCGTTGGAACCCGGCTGGTTCGGGTGATGCACTCTGGCCTAACGTAACGTTCCTCCCTAAGGTGGCCTCATCTGCGACCCACTCTCTGCCTCTCCAGCTTGCTCGCTTCGATGCAGATGGTGCTGACGAGCCTCTCTGCCCTGTTCGGGCACTGGAAGTGTACATCAGATGGACAGCTTCTCTGCGACAGTCTGATAATATGTTCATTTGCTATGCAGGGCCTCAGAAAGGGCAGGCCCTTTTGAAGCAGTGCCTTGCGCACTGGATTGTGGATGTGGTGGAACAGGCGTACACTCTGCAGGGCCACCAGCCACCTGTAGTCAGAGTCAGAGTCTCTTTATTGTCATTCGCACCTCATGTGGTACATGTGGTGGAGCGAAATTATGTACACAAGGTCCCAGTTACAGTTATCGTACCCTGTAGGGGTACGATGCCATTCCACCAGGAGCATTAGCATGTCTTGGGCCACTATGAATGGGGTCGCTCTGGAGGCGATATGTGCAGCAGCCTCCTGGTCACTCCCAAATACCTTTGCTAGATTCTACAGGGTAAGCCTGGCTGCCTTTCACCTGTTGGAGGGGATCCTATCAGAGCACCCATCTTGGTCTCAGTAAGGTGGGCATACTTAATTTGTTTCTTCTTGTGGGTGTGATTCCTCAGGACTCTGTCGGCAATCGTCATCCAGTGCTTTAAGCACCGCCTCTGGTGGTCATCCGGGATTCATAGAACTGTAGTTACAGCCGTAGCTTTCATTTTACTCGGTCTATCCACATGATTTAAAACCTGGTGTGTAGTTTAAAGTATGTACTTTCGACAAATTAAAATGGAGTCTCTTAAAGGCTGTGTCTTTCGTGCAAGAGCGACTGAAATCAGTCATGTGACTATCATGCTATGGTGCATCAACAGAGTAGGCAGCAAAATCGTAATCTATTATTGATGGTAGAATATATAAAGTTCACACAAGTAGACGGAAAAGATGGCAGATTGGCTTTCCTGGACTGTGAGGTCTCAGTCTCTGATAGAGGACATTTGCAAACCGAGGTGTACCGCAAACCCACCCACACAGACCAGTATTTGCAGTTTGACTCCCATCACCCTTTGGAGCACAAGTTAGGAGTCATCAGGACTCTGTACCACAGAGCAGACAGCGTCCCCACTAACTCAGGAGCCAGGCAGAAGGAGAAATCCCACACAAGACAGGCTCTAGAGCAATGTGGATATCCTAACTGGGCCTTCCTGAAAGCAGAGAAGAAACCCAAACAAGACTCCAGTCAGCCAACAGGTGAAAAGGAGGAACCCAGACCCAGACCAGTGGTCATTCCATATGTTGAGGGAGTATCAGAGAAACTGAGACGTTTATTTTCTAAACACAACGTCCCAGTGGCGTTTAAACCCCAAAATACATTACGGCAAAGACTGGTTCAACCCAAAGATCCAGTCCCCCAGCACATCAGAGTAATACTGTGTATGCTGTTCAGTGTCAGGAGGGTGATCAGTCTTACATCGAGGAAACTAAACAGCCACTGACCAAAAGGATGGACCAGCACAGAAGAGCAACATCATCAGGCCAGGACTCTGTGGTCTACACTCATCTCCAGGCCAGCGGTCACTCTTTCAAGGATGAAGATGTTCACATCCTGGATAGAGACTAATGATGGTTTGAAAGAGGAGTAAAGGAGGCCATCTTTGTGAAAATAACTCATTCAGAGGATCCAGTGTTATTTATGTTATGACTAGATGATCACAGGTCTCTTGTAAACGAGTCCTCGTGGCTCAATGAGACCAACCTGTGTAAATAAAAGTTGAATGAATGATCACTCCTGCATATTATTTTTGTTTCATTTCTGAACTTTAATAATTGTGTTGCTATTTTGTGAAGTGCCTTGATGGTGCTACGACAATAAATTCCCCTCAAAGATTAATAAAGTCAGTCAGTATGTCTGTTAGAGTTGCACTTGGGCCTAAAAACTCTGACCCGGCATGGCCCAAACCCGTATAATTTTTTTCCGAGCCCGACAAGAAACCGACCAATCAAGTGTGATTACAGGCCCAAACTCGAAAAAAAATAGACTTTTTTTTTTATTAAGCTTTTACTGCTTTTGTAAGCAAATCAGTTTGACATGATTTAAAAACGTATTTCAAAGAAAGGAAGATAAAAGATTTATTGTTTATTAACAAGAGCCAGCCGATTATTATAATATTATAGTTATAGTTATTAAGGATCAGTGGACACGCGCAGCTGATGATCCAAATTGGGTCATCGACTGCACACGTCCACTGATGCAGCAGCTGAGTCCAGTTAAGCTTCAGGTGGGTCGCTGGCAGTGGTCCATCTGTGCATTTTTTACTTCTTTCAACCGGCTATGTACAGCCGGTGATCCAAATTTGATTGTCAGTAGCGCGTGTCTACTGACGCAATAAAAAGCCCGACCCCAGCCTGCCCATCCAGCACATTATTTTGGCCCGGCCCGAATTTCGGGTTGGGCCGGGCATGGGCCCAAGTTAGTAATGACAGCTCTATCATCTGTCCATCCACATCAGCACCACAGGTTGTGGTCATGTGACCCAGCGCATACAGTAGTAATTGTGGGTAGGATCATGTGACTCACAGCGCCAGTATCATGTCCTCCTGTATCCTCTGCAGCGCGTCAAGCAGCGCCGGTACTGCGTGACGTCGATGTTCATCCTGATGCATTCGGGCACCGCACACTGCCAACACATACTGATTATGAACGTTGTGAAGCTTCGCTGTAGCTTTGTCGTAACGGTCCCGAGCACGCTCAGCCTCACGGCCTGTGACCGGATGGGACAGGATGAGCAGGATTCAGTGAAGCAGAAAATAATGCGATCAAAAAACATCTGTGGTGTGGCGAACACAAACCTTTGGCCAGAGCCTCACGGTACTTTTCTTTGGCGTTGTTGGCATCACGGCTCAGCTGACGATATGTAGTCTTCAGCTTCTCAAGCTCACTTTTGGTTACCTAGCAACAACAAAACCAGTTGGACCAGCAGACAACTGAACTATAATCTGTCCCTCGAGTGTTTCCCAGCATACCTTGTGGTTGAGGGTCTCCAGCTGCTGATGAAGACCCTGGTAGCTTTTCTTCACCTGTTGCTTGTCTCGGATGAGTGTGGCAAGGCGGTGAAGCGGACCAGAGTTCAGATCATCGGCATGACTTTTCATGATGCGACCCAACACCTCCGTCTGATGGATCACCTGAGACCACGACTGAAAGACGCAACCACAGTAAGACCAGAATACCTAACAACCCTCGCCCCCCACAGGTAAGCAGTTTACCTTGCTGACTGTGCTGACATAGTCAGCAGCTTCCTGTTTCTCTGTTTGCTGAGTCATGCTGAGCAGCAAGGCAGCATATTCTTTATCGCTTTTCACCCGCAGCGTCATGAAGCGCTTTACTGTCTCCAGCAGCTAGAGGGTGCAACAGTCAAAGCGTTAGAGTGACAGGAAGTGACGTCAGAGAAGAAAAACAGAGCCATCTTTTAGTAATGTTTCTATTTATTTGTGTCGGGATGTGAGATGCGAGAAATGCAGCTTTCATGGATGTTTGAATTTGATCACATTGATGTTTCCTGACATGGTACCTGTGGTATGTCATCCTCTATGTCTCTCAGGTGTATTAATCAAATGATGGGGTGTTCAGGAGCAAACAGAGAACATACTGTCCTCGGAAGGCCAAAACTAACCAGCAGCACATTAATCTCACTGCTGCTCACATCACGCTCATCTGTGAATGGGTTTGAAACGTTCATCTTCAGTTTAACAAGTTTATCCTCTGAGTTTTCCACTCAGAACAGTCTACCATGAGAACAAAACAGGCTGCTGTTCTATTTCATCCCTACTGACCACCAGAAGCGGTGCTTAAAGCACTGAATGATCATTCTTGCGCATGCGCAGGTCGAGAATTTAGGCCAACATAGTCACGTATGATGCCCGGGACACCGGTGAGTCTATACAAGCACGTTACAACGGTAACCCAGTCCTTTCATCTTCTTGCATGCAATTGGTAAGAGGTTCACTTTTTCTGCTTGGTGCTGGTAGCCTCAAGACTATGGTTGGAGCTGCGGGACTGTCTCGCCCTCCAGAGGTTGCACAAGCTGGTATCCTCTAAACGATTGTACTTCAACTAGTAAGTTGTTTTGTTTCTGTTGACTTGGCGGTAGCGCGTTCGCTAGCTGCATCGGGTTTCCTTATTGGATGGAAGAGCAGCGTTTAGCCGTTTTTCCTTAGTTTACAGAAAGCATTGCAGCCGCGTTCATGCTTGCTTGTTTTCAGTTGCGGGTATAGCAGCCGTGTTCGGCTTCGCCCACCTTTACCTGTTCGGGCTCGCACTCGTATTGTACAGCTGCGTCCGCTTGCTGTTTGTTACGTTGCAGCCGTTTTTGCACCTGCCTCTCATTTACATAGTTACAGCCGTGTTCGGCTTGACTGTTACACTGCAGCCGTTTTTTGTGCTTGCTTTTCATTTACATAGTAACAGCCGTGTTTGACTTGACTTAATTTGTTACACTGCAGCCGTTTTACGTGCTTGCATTTCCTTGAGATGTGCAGCCGTGATGGGCTTGCCTTTTTTCATTATAGTGCAGCCGTGTTCGCGCTTGCATTTTTTCATTATAGTGCAGCCGTGTTTGTGCTTGCATTTTTTCATGAGTTGTGCAGCCATGTTCAGCTTGCCTCCCTTTCTTTAATTGCAACCGTGTTCGTGTTGCATTTTTTACTTGTGGCTCTACGGCAGTCGTAGTACTTCTGGCTGCTTTTATAAGCTAGCAGTTGGGGAACCCCTGGTGGCGTTTTCTGTTCGACCGGGTTCCCTGGTCCATTCACTCATCAACTCCAGCGTCAAGAGTGGCGTTTCCTGCTCGACCTGAAGCTTCTAGTCCTGTGAGCCGTAAGATGCTGGACGTGCAGTGCTGCAGAGCCTGTTTAGCCCCTCTCCAGTTGGAGGATGGACATGATCTGTGCCCCCCTTGTTTGGGGCTGGATCATCTGAAGGAGGCCTTGATGGAAGCGGCCTGTCCCAACTGTTCAGTTCTGCCCTTGTCCCTACGGGTACCTCGTTTGGCTGGTTCTGAGATTGCGAGCCAGCCTGTAAAGCGTGTGGCCCCAGAGACCTTGGGGCCTCCACGAAAGAGGACCAACAAAAGCTCCAGGGGCTCAGGGGGACTATCTGGGCAGGTGGCCATCTCACCTCTGAGCTGGAACAGATGAAGGCACTGCTCGAGTCCTTGAGGGAAGGGGGCAACGCAGGTCTGACAGGGGACCCTGACCTGGGACAGAACATGGGCTCAGGGATCTCTGCTTTTGAAGAGGCTACCATCTCCCTGGCAGCATCCAGAACTGATTTTCAAAAGCAGTTTGAGTCTGGGTTGTGTATGTCGACTGCCAGTTCGCATACCTCCTCCTGCTCTCAGCCAAAGGACAGTTCCATAGTGGAAGCTTTGAGAACTGCTCTTGCTCGGTTGCACTTGGATGTCCCAGAGCCAGATATCTCCCGCCCTTATAAAGGCAGGAGAGCTCGGAAATGACATTTGGAAGCAGGCGGTGGGACACTTTACCCAATTTCAGCTTAAATGCTGGGCCACTCTCGTGCCCGATTCTTGGGATGTGTCAACATTATCTCGGGGCTACATGCTACAGTTCCGCTGCCGCCCTCCCATTCTTGGTCAGGTCAGAATAACGGTCATTCACGACCAAGTGAAAGCTCAGGCACTGAACTACGAAATAGACGCCTTGCTGGCCAAAGCTGCTATAGTGCTAGTCAACCCCCTGCAGGATCCAGGGGGCTTTTACTCAAAGTATTTTTTAGTCTCAAAAAGACTGGTGGACTACGGCCAAGTCTGCATCTGAGAAGCCTGAATGTGTTTTAAAAAAACTATTCCTTTCCACATGTTGAGCATCAGATGCACTCCAGGCAGTCTCTCCAGGCAACTGGTTCACCTTGGTCGACTTGAAGGATGCATACTTTCAAGTACCGATTGCGCAGCACCATTGGCAGTTTCTCCGCTTTGCATTTCAGGGCAAGCATTTTCAATTCAGAGTTCTTCCATTCGGTCTTTCTCTGTCCCCCCGTGTGTTCACCAAGTGTGTGGCAGCAGCCTTGTACCCTCTGCAGGTCAAGGGGTTGAAGATCCTGCCCTACTTGGACGATTGGATGATCTGTGCGCCAACACAAGCTTCGGCAGCTGCAGACACACAGATGGTGCTCGATCAAATAGACTTATTGGGTCTTCGTGTGAACTGGCAGAACAGCAACCTAATTCCCTCTCAAGAGGTCACGTTCCTGGGAACTACGATGAACTCCCTCACCATGGTGGCTTGCCAGTTGCCACAGCGTGTCAGCAAGATTCTGCAGATGCTGCCCGCCTTCCTGCCCGGCCATGCACCCCCACCTTCATTGCGCACCTTCGCCTGTTAGGCAAGCTGACTGCTGCCTCCACAGTGGTACCTCTGGGGCTGTTGTCTCTGCGCCCTCTACAGATGTGGCTCAACAGCCTGCGGCTGGATCCAACTCGTGCAGTGCACAGACGCAGGAGGTTGCTGATGTCCCCTCAATGCCTCGCGTCACTGGCTGAGTGGCGAGATACAGTGTTTATGGTGAAGGGGGTCCCACTGGGCTCTTTGCCATCTCAGAGGGAGGTTGTTTGTACCGATGCATCCACCACAGGTTTGGGGGGGGCATCGTGGCAGTGACAGATTGTACAAGGAACGTGGTCTCCATAGCAAAAGGCGACGCACATCAATGCCTTGGAGCTGGATGCTGTGCGGCTGGCACTAAAACCCTTCCTCCCAGGCCTGAGCGAGAAGCATGTCCTGGTGCGGTCCGTCAATACTTCTGTGGTTTTTCATGTCAACCATCAAGGGGGAACACGGTCGCTGACGTTGCTGCTACTGACCCAGAAACTCTTACTTTGGGCAGCCCCCCTCTTTGCCAGCCTGAGGGCCACCCACATTCCAGGAGTGCGGAATGGGCTGGCCGATTTTCTGTCTCGGGGACGCCCACCACCTGGGGAGTGGAGGCTCTATCTGGAGGTGGTGAGGGTAATTTGGGAGAGGTATGGCAAGGCAGCTGTGGACCTGTTTGTATCTCAAGAGACAACATACTGCCCACTTTGGTTTTCTCTGGTAGGCAGTGCCAGTCCCCTGGGTCAGGACACACTGGCACATGACTGGCACAGGGTGCTGCTGTATGCTTTCCGCCACTTCCCCTGATAGGCCCAACTCTCCTGAGAGTCCTTCAAGAGGGGCATCAAGTCCTCCTGGTGGCTCCCCTCTGGCCCAGGAGAACTTGGTTTCCACTGCTGCACAGGCTCTGTTGCAGCTCTCCAATGCCTCTACCCCACAGGAAGGACCTCCTGTCACAGTTGGGGGGGGGGGGGTCAACTCCTGCAACCCATTCCCAGTCGCCTCCGGCTGCTACACGGCCCGGCATTACCTTCTCAGAGTATGATGGGGAGATAGCACATACAATGAATAACGCCAGGGCCCCTTCCACATGACTGTTGTACACACATAAGTGGAAGGTCTTCAGCAACTGATGTCGTGTCAGACATGAGGACCCTGTGCACTGTCCTCTTTCTGTTATTCTTACTTTCTTTCAAGCGCTAGTTTCTCAGGGCCGGTCTCCATCCACCCTGAAAGTTTATGTTACTGCCATCTCTTGCTGGCATATGGTGGTGGGTGGGGAGACAGTAGGCTGTAACAAGGATGTATCCTTGTTTCTGAGAGGCGCCAGACGTATGCATCCCCCCACACGCCTCTTTGTGCCTGTGTGGGACTCTCTCTGGTCCTCGCTACCCTGCGGTCTACTCTGTTTGAGACCTTGGCGGACGTGAGCCTTGAGTGCTTGTCTAAGAAGACCGTTTTTCTCCTGGCCATGGCTTCGGCCAAACGAGTAGGTGAACTACATGCGCTGTCTGTTCACGAGCACTGTTGCCGTTGGAACCCGGCTGGTTCGGGTGTTACACTCTGGCCTAATGTAACGTTCCTCCCTAAGGTGGCCTCATCTGCGACCCACTCTCTGCCTCTCCAGCTTGCTCGCTTCAATGCAGATGGTGCTGATGAGCCTCTCTGCCCTGTTCGGGCACTGGAAGCGTACATCAGATGGACAGCTTCTCTGCGGCAGTCTATGTTAATTTGCTATGTAGGGCCTCGCAAAGGGTAGGCCCTTTCAAAGCAGTGCCTTGCGCGCTGGATTGTGGATGTGGTGGAACAGGCGTACACTCTGCAGGGCCGCCAGCCACCAGTAGGGGTACGATGCCATTCCACCAGAAGCGTTGGCGTGTCATGGGCCACGATTAATGTTGTCACTCTGGAGGCAATATGTGCAGCAGCCTCCTGGTCAAGTCAAGTCAAGTCATCTTTATTTGTAGAGCACAATTTAAAACAGATAAACTGTTATCAAAGTGCTTATCTGTGATATCTTATCTTATAAAGTGCTTGGTCATCACCAAATACCTTTGCCAGGTTCTACAGGGTAAACCTGACTGCCTTTTACCCGTTGGAAGGGATCCTATCACAGCACCCATCTTTGTCTCAGTAAGGTGGGCACACTTAAATTTTGTTTCTTCTTGTGGGTGCGATTCCTCAGGACTCTGCTGGCAATGGTCATCCAGTGCTTTAAGCACCGCCTCTGGCGGTCAGTAGGGATGAACTAGAACGAAAGCTACGGCTGTAACTATGGTTCTATGAATCCCTGATGACCCCCCAGTCATCAGGGATTCGGTCGGTCCCTCGGAATCATCGCATTTCGCGAGAAGATTAAGGGACTGGGCTACCGTTGTCACGTGCTTATATAGACTCACCGGTGTTCCGGGCGTCACACGTGACTGTTGGCATAAATTCTCGACCTGCGCATGTGCAAGAATGATCATTTAGTGCTTTAAGCACCGCCTTTGGCGGTCATCCGAGATTCATAGAACCGTAGTTACAGTCGTACCTTTCGTTCTTTCTGCTGAAGCTCCAGCAAATACAACAACTGCTTATTATTAATCATTACATTTTAGGAAAGAACATATAAAAACGTCTTATATTAACAGTTGTTTTGGAAACTTTTATTTATTTATATGTTTTATCAACCAGTACATTTAATTTGAGCCAAGTTTTAAATCTGCTCCTGAACAGCAGCTGAGATTGAGCAAACATGAGAATCTCTAGTCGTACCTTTATCTCCCAGTCCTGCAGCTTCAGCAGCCCCTCGTGGGAATTGGTGAGATCCCGACCGAAGCCCATTTTGAAACAGTGTGCCTGTCTCTAACAGTGGTCCTGATGACAGGCGGGTAATTGCATGGTCGGCTGAGGAAACACACAGACTGGTTTCAGAGCAGCTGGAGTCTGATTACAGTGAATGATGAACACTAATGACAACTACTTTAATTATAAATATATGCTGTCATTCTAAAATTCAATATTCAACCTTATTTATACGGGATAATCCCACTGAGCCTCCGGGATTCATTTACAAGAGAACTGAATAAAATTCATTAAGATTGAACTGATTGTCCAAAGTCGACATAAAACCCTTAAAGTCTGAATTGTTTTATTCAGTTTAAAGTGAGCGTGCTAATTTGATGTGGATAAACTTTAACCTGAAGTGAACAACATAATAAGTTATGTTTATGTAACATAAAGTTTCCTGTCTGACTGCTGGCTCCAGGTTTAATAACTTCATTAAAACAAGCTCAAGCACCATGATCTGACACAAGCCGTCACGTTTGAAAAGAACTCCGTCAGTTTACACTAACACATCAGAACTCCCTCCCATTACAGCTCGGAACCAACAGACTCTAGCCGGACTGGGACTCGGTGTTTTCGGGTCGCTCCGAGTCTCAGAACTTCTGAAATCCTCTTGGAGAGCGTCTGAAGCTAGGCTAACGTTAGCCGCTGAGCCTCATTCAAACTAATGTAGTCTGAGGCTAGCATGCTAACAGCTAGCTGCAGCGCCTCCAGAGTTTTACTAATAAAAACTAAACCTCAGCCCGTCCAGAACCAGCTGCTGCTCTCAGCCCGTCCAGAACCACAGCAGCAGCCCGATCTGGAGGAGGACTGAAAGTTCGGGAGTTGTTTTTTTTTTTCCCCACAACTTCACGGCGGCTTTCTTCTGGATTTACGAACCTGAAACCTTTTTTTTCCGGCGGTCAAGTGGCTAAATGGTCACCGCGGTTCTCTGCGACCCGCCTCTGGACTCATGTCACCCTCTTTTCGGTGTTTTTCTCCTCCGTTTCCCGGTTTCTCCTCCTGCCGTCCGGCTTCGGAGCTAGCAGCTAACAGGGAGGGGCTTCCGCGGGAAACGGAAATCGGTGGGGAGGGGGAGGGGCGGGGTCAGCGTCCCTTGAAAAAAACAAACGTTATCAAACAAATAAAATAGAAGTCGCACATTTACGAGAGCTGCGGTGTTGGAACAGAAGCCGAAAACAACCAAACCCTTCAAAAAGTTTGAAAACAAAGTGGATCTGCAGTTGATGTTTCTCCTCCATGCAGGAGTTCATGGTTCAGAACTTCACCTACAGAACAGAAATCCTTTGTTTTTAACAACCTTTTATATTTACCATGTCCCAAGATAATCTACATGACTATCATCTTATATTTGTCATTTATTTATTCGTGTAATTATTTACTTATTTGTGTTGGGTTAGACTCGGGGAGTGGTGGCGCAGAGGTTAGAGCAGGTGGGCATGTGATCAAAAGGTTGCCGGTTAGACTCCCCGGACCGACAATGTGGGTGAGCATGGTGAAGCATACTCACCTGCCTCCAGCCTTATCTGGGGCCTTCACCTCCACCATCTGCTCCCCTAGATGGCAGCTGCTTCACGCAGAGGGGTGTGGTAGCTCAGTGGTCTGTGGCTGTGTCAGAAAGGGCATCTGGCATATAAAAAAAAAGCCAAGTCTTCGTGCGAGTTAGTTCTCTGTGGCGACCGATGGAGAAGGGAGCAGTCGGATAAAGAAAAAGTGTAATTATTAGACACATGCTAATTCTAAACCAGACACTAAGGAGCACAAGCCAGTGTATCTCTTGTGCCATTTCTAAGCCCAGGAAAATACCATACCAATTTATTTATAGAGCACTTAAAACAGCAACAAGGCCAACCAAAGTGCTGTACAAAAGAAAACAAACATGCACAGCGGACAGGAAAACATAAAATAGAAATACAGATACAAATAGCAGCAGAAGCTAACTAAAATGGCCAACAGTGTAGAGAACAGACAGGACCAAACAAATCACACCGTGTTAAAGGCAAGAGAATAGAAGTGGGTCTTCAAGCGAGACTTAAAGACTGAGAGTGTGGAAGCCTGCCGGACACTCAGTGGCAACTCATTCCACAGTCGTGGACCTGCAACAGAGAAAGCCCTGTCACCTCTGAGCTTACGACGGGTTTCTGGGACTGAGAGAAGCATCTGGTCTGCTGACCTCAGAGAGCGCGGTGGGACATATGGCTGCAGAAGACCACTGAGATAGGATGGGGCGGAACTGTTCAGTGATTTAAAAACATACATGAGAATTTTGAAACGGATCCGAAGGTGAATGGGTAGCCAGTGCAGGGAGGCCAAAACTGGCGTGATGTGCTCTCTATAGCCTGTACCGGTTAAAAATCGGGCTGCAGCATTTTGGACCAGTTGTAGACGAGCAATGGAGGACTGACTGATTCCAAACAGAAGTGAATTGCAGTAATCAAGCCTAGATGTTATGAAGGCGTGGATCACTGTCTCAAGGTTCTTCTTGGAGAGTATAGAGAGTATAGAGAAAATGGTGACAGTTGTGTCAGAAGACCATCTGACATGAAACACTTTTGCCTAAACTAACATGGGAGTTTATCCAAGCAACACCGACACCAGCGCTGTTGACAAACAGTGCCCTCAGAAATGTAGGACTGTGTGGCAACTCTAAACATAAAAACAATGACAGGCAAAGGTAGAGAGCTGGCTGACATGATGCAGAGAAGGAAGGTAGATGGTTTATGTGTCCAAGAGGCCAAGTCAGTGGTTAATTTGAGCCGGAACAAGATCTGGGAGCTCTCTCATTTTGACTGCTCGGATCCAGCAACTCCAATCTCTGCCTCGAAAAGTCCAAATTCATCGCACATTTTTATTTTGATTATTTATTAAAAATACGAGAGGAGACGTTGCCCAATCAGTAGAGTGGATGTTCCGGCCGCACCAAGCTCCTGCCCAGCAGAGATGCAGACTGCATGTCCCGCGGGGAACGTCTTCATCCACCTTCAGCTGTGCAGACAGTTGTTTTATGCACAGCGTCTCCAGACAGCTCTGCAGGACGCGTGCACAACTGCTGTCGGAACTCCTGCATAACATTTCAGACATAATAAATAAGTTTACAGTAAAAAAATAAATAAATAAATGTTTGATTTGTATTATTCACATTACATCATGTGTCAAAACAACAGCACTAATTTGTCAAAATAACAGATCAAAATGTTGAAAAGACCATTTATTATCTAAAATAAATGGATGGATGTCCTTAGCCGGACAACAGAGAATTGAAGCATCTGAAGGCAGTGGTAATCGAGACTGGAGCAGAACAACGTGCAGGACTGAATTCTGCAGAGTTCGGGTCAGACAATGAAGTGTGTGTATGTGGGTGGGGTGTGGGGTTAGGACGCTTGACAGAATCGGAGCTTCATTCACACACAGGCTTGTTAATTGTTGTTGCTCTCTAAAATAGTAATTTCAATTCAACCTTTATTTATACAGGTTGTTAGTCTCTTTGAGCCTGGAGGACTCATTTACAACAGAGACCTGTTTTTAATCAGATCAATCAAATGTTTACATAAGTTTAACAACCTGTTAAAATACATCAAAATGCAGGAAATGGCATCTCTTTTATTCCAAACTTTCTGGGGGGAGGGACCAAAGGACTCCCCCCCCCCCCCCCCCCCCCCCCCCCCCTACCAAACCGCGTGCTGTTTGTGTTCCAGCATCAGTTGGATTACAAATTAAGCCCTGGACCAAGTGGAAGGGCAGCAAGGCTCGCAGCATTGGAGCAGGGTTCAAACTGTTTTATCATGGTGTGGATAGAAAGAGACATGGGGTAGGGGTGGTCCTGAAGGAGGAGCTGGCAAAGAATGTAGCAGATGTGAAGAGAGTGTCAGATAGGGTGATGTGCCTGAAGGTAGAAGATGATACTAAACATCGTCAGTGGTTATGCCCCACAGGTTGGATGTGATGTGGAGGAGAAAGATACATTTTGGAAAGATATGGATGAAGTGGTAGAGAGTATTCCCAGGGAGGAGAGAGTGGTGATGGGAGCAGACCTGAATGGACATGTTGGTGAAGGAAACAGAGGGGATGAGGAAGTGATGGGTAGGTTTGATGTCAAGGAAAGAAACCAGGGAGTACAGATGGTGATGGATTTTGTTAAGAGAATGGAAATGGCTGTAGTCAACACATATTTCCAAAAGGAGGCAAAGTGACCTATAAGAGTGGAGGAAGAAGTACGCAGGTCGACTACATTCTGTGTAGAAAAGGAAACCTGAGAGTGATTGGGGACTATAAGGTTTAACAACAGGGGAGAGCGTGGCCAGACAGCATCGGATGGTTGTGTGTAGAATGATTGTTGCTGTGAAGAAGAAAAAAAAAGTAAATTCAGAGAAGACGACCAAATGGTGGAAGCTGAAGAAGAAAGGATGTTGTGAGATATTCAGAGAGGAGCTGTTAAAGGCTCTGGGTCATGTGTCAAATTCAAGGCCTGGGGGCCAATTGTGTCCCTCGTTGACATCTTATCTGGCCCTCAAGATGATATGTGAAACATAAAATACTTATATCTCTAGATTTTTTTCAGTAATCTTTGATTATGATGTCAAAAGCACAACAGAGAACATAAAATGAGACCAATCAAACTCTCGTTGAGGAACCTGTGACCAAGAAAATATGTTGGGTATCTGATTTGAGTTAATGTAGATTCTGAAATTGGTCCTTAGTTTGAAAAAAGTTTTAATTTTGGCCCCCTTTTGTAAGTGAGTTTGACACCCCTACTCTAGGTGGTAAAATAGAGCTTCCAGATGACTGGACTACTACAGCAACAGTAATTAGAGAGTAGGAAGGTACTTGGTGTGTCATCTGGACAGAGAATGGATGATAAGGAAACCAGGTGAGGACGGAGTTTTCATGTTCTCTCCGTGATTCGTGGGTTTTACACCAGTTTCCTCCCACAGACCAAAAACATGCATGTTAGACTGATTGGTAACTCTAAATTGTCCCTATGTGTGAGTGAGAGTGTGAATGGTTGTTTGTCTCATTTGTCTCTATGTGTCCGTGTGATGGACTTGTAACCTGTCCAGGGTGTCGCCCACCTCTCGCACAGTGATGGCTGGACATGGGCACCAGCGACCCCCGTGACCCAAAATGGAATAAACGGGTAAAGAAAATGGATGGATGGATGGATGGAAACCTGGTGGTAGAATGGTGAAGTGCAGGAAACTTTTCAAAGAAAAAGGTTAGCCAAGAAGAAATATGACGGTGAGAGGACTGAAGAGAGGAGACAGGAATATAAGGAGATGGGACATAGAGCAAAGAGGCAGGTAACTTAGGCAAAGCAGAGGGCGTATGATGAGTTTAATGGGAGGCTGGACACCAAAGAAGGTGAGAAGGACTTGTACCGATTGGCAAGACACAGGGATCATGCTGGAAAGGATGTGCAGCAGGTTAGGCTTATTAAAGATAGGAATGGTAATGTTCTAACAAGTGAGGAGAGTGTGACGGGAAGATGGAAGGAGTACTTTGAGAAGCTAATGGATGAAGACAATGAAAGAGAAAGAAGAGTAGAGGTCATAGAAACTGTGGACCAAGAAGTGTGAAAGAATAGTGAGGGTGAAGTTCAGAAATCATTGAAGAAGATGAAATTTTATTCACCCTGGATATTGATGGGGAAATACTGAAAGAGTCAGAAAGAACTTATTTGTGGATTTAGAAAAAGCATATGACAGGTTGCCAAGGGAGGAGCTATGGTGTTTGAGGACATCAGGGCATGTTAGACTGGTACAGGACTGTAACTTGACATGCAGGAGGACATCAGGACATATTAGACTGGTACAGGACATGTATGAGGACAGCAGGACAGTGGTGAGATGTGCTGTAGGAGTGACAGATAGCTTTAAGGTGGAGGTGGGAGTGTATCAAGGATCTGCTCTGAGCCCCTTCTTGTTTGCTCTGGTGATGGACCGACTAACAGATGAGGTCAGACAGGATTCCCTGTGGACTATGATGTTTGCTGATGACATTGTATTCTGTGGTGAGAACAGGGAACAGGTGGAAGAGAACTTGGAGAGGTGGAAGTATGTACTTGAAAGAAGAAGAATGAAAGTCAGCTGTAGTAAGACAGAGTACATGTGTGTGAATGGGACATGTCCAGAGGAGGGACAGTGGTTTGGACATGTCCAGAGGAGGGACAGTGGGTATATTGATAGAAGGATGTTAGAAATGCAGCTGCCAGGACAAAGACAAACAGGAGATATATAGATGCAGTTAGAGAGGACATGGAGGTAGTTGGAGGGAGGACAGAGGACAGAGTGAGGAGAGTGAGATGGCAGATGACTCGCTCTGGAGACCCTGAAGAGGCAATAGCTGAAATAAAAATAATGAGAAGAATATTTAAAAAAAGGTTAAATCGTGTCATCTGGACAAGTTTCTTTAAGGGAGAAACATATCAGCAGGTTGTTTCTGGGAGTAACAAGTTGGCCATCTGGCCTAAAACATTTGATTGTTATGTATGATGACTGATTGTTTTGGACGGCTGGTCCCTTTTTTGCATGTGTTAGAAGCCGGTTTCTGGGAATTCAACAGGTTGACTTGAAACACATCAAGGAGGTGCTATTTACGAGAAAGATCTGGTTGGCAGGCCACAGACTGATGAAGTCTTTCAGATGAAAGACGAAACGTTTCTCTCATAAAGAAACATAGATGACATGATTTAACCTTTTTTGTGATTTATCTACTAGCATGATTGAGCTTACAAACCCTTTTTAATGAGATGAATAGGATGAAGAAATTAAACTAAAATAAAAATAATTTGCAGTCCCAGTTTTGAACTGCGGGGGGCAGTGTTTTTTGTTTTTTTGTTTTAGAGAACCCTTTTGTTTTATAAATAAAGACAGAAAAACAAATCTGGCCAAACTCTCGCAGCTTCAAGTAGAACCAGATGGGTGGATTATGACCCACAAACCCACATCTACATTTCAGCTGAGGGCTGGGTGAAGCTTTGAGCTGGAAATGAAAGGAATGAAGGAAGAAACATTCAGTTTCTGTCCAACTGGTTCCAAGGTTGTAATAAGTTCACTGCCATCTGTTCAACGCATGATTTCCCTCTATCTCTGTCACATGGCTGCAGCACTCTTGAAAGACTTCCACTGTGACGCCTGAACAGGTGAGAGCACATGACCAGTTCAAGACAATCTTACAACAAAACAAATCATGGTTAACAAAGGGACCACACACTGAGGTCACACGACCAAATCACTACATTAAAAACTCACAAACAAACCTGTCAAATTGAAAAAATTCTGACATTGATTTCATTTGATCAAACATAAAATATTATAAAACAGATTCTAAAGGAGCACATGAGATTCTATAGAAACATGGAGCAGGAAGGACAAGAGGAGGAGTTGTCAGGAGATCTGCACCACTGGGTGAGCTCCATAAAGAACAAACAGAGAGAGAGAGGGCGTGTCAGCAGGTAGAACTGGTTTGGGTGAGGTGGCCAGAGAGCTTTACTTCTACAGAGACACAGAGATCTGAGGTGCAACTGGTGTGTGTGCACAGCTTTAATTTGACTGCACAAAAGAAGAGGAGGAATAAGAATATAAGGTGTACTTTTTGTAAAACAACTCAACAGAACAGGATACACAAAGAAAAAGACACACTTGTGGACGTGAGCAGGTGAGTCACCTGAAACTGTGTTGATCTGAAGTGTTATCTGGTCAATCCAGAGGAAAACTTAAGGTTCTAGTTTGTTGTTTCTGGTGTAAACAGCAGCAGAAGGAATGGAGGAAGTACTTGGATACTTTAATATCTCAGTGAAATACTCAGATGGGATTACCAGTACTTATAGAGTCTAAAATACTTGAACACTTTAAACAACTCATCAGTACTTAAAAAACACCCAAATCAGTGATAGACCTAATATTTATCAGAGACGATACTCGATGAATCAGTAAACCAGGTGGATGGATGGATGGACATTTTGTCTGATATTGGACCACTTATCTTCTTTGTGTCAGAACTGGTAGAGTTCAGTTAAATTGGTTGGTTTCTTCAAATGCACCCAGTTTCTAATTGGAGTCCACAGATTCTCAAGCTGGTTGACATTTGGGCTTTGGGAGTACCATTCCAGAAACTTAAAGTTAACCTGATTTATCCCATCAGAAACCAGTTCTGATATTTGGGATCACAATCCTGTTGGATTCAGCTGTGTTCAAATTTCTAGTGTCCAGCTGTGGATTTAAGAAGAAGTGTTTGGAGGAAGTCCTTCTTGGACTTTATCCACTTTGTACAATACACCAGTACCGCAGCAGGATGCTAAGTCAAGTCATATTTATTTATAGAGCACATTTAAAACAGAAACTGTTACCAAAGTACACTAAAATGTTTGGACTTTTACAAAACACCTTAGTCTAGGACCAAGACACCTTCTGGCCTCCTCAGTGTGATTTCTGAATGGACCGAGGTGGTGAGAAACTTTACATCCTAATGCTCTTTTGTGTCGTGAATCAAGGTAGTAACAGAAGTGAAACGTGAAAAGGTAATCTGGTGCTGTGGCTCAATAATGTGCTGAATGACATCTGGTCTGCAAGACCACCAGGTCCAAGATTAAACGATGACCAACAGATTTATTACTGAGGGATGATCAATGATGACACACAAAAACTTTTATTTAAAAATGAGTAAGTCACAAAGAGAAACACTAAACTGAGTTAATTCATCAAATTTAGAAAATGATTTGAGGCATTTGTGCATCATACATAAAATGTCTTGAAGCTCCAAGTTAACCCAGCTGAGTTCTGGCCTATGCCTCTTCTGGTTCTGTGTTGCTTGCTTCTGAAAGCTCACGTCTTATAAGATGTAGCTGCCTCCATCGGTGGTTTATGGACAGCCAGAGAGAGCATAAAGACAGACTGGTTTTTCAGTTATTTCACGCCAGCATTTGTGAAAGAGCCTCTTGACCGCTGGTTCAGTATTCTAGGTCTGAAAGCCTCACCTATACTCCTTCAAATGTCCAAACAGCTCAGTCTTTTATCATGAAGGACTGGGATGGACAGGGTTAGACATAAGACCAGAGGACATCTAAAGTTGAGCAGTTCAGAGATTACTCTAGCGAGGCCAGTTTGAAATGGTTTAGACGCATGGTGAGGGGAGACAGTGGACACATTGGAAAAAGGATGTAGGACATGGAGCTGCCAGGCAGGAGATAAAGCCGAAGACATCAGATAAGATCTGTAGACGTCGTAAAGAAGGACATGAAGATAGTTGGTGTAGCAGTGAATGAAGCAGATGGGGTGAGATGAATAGAATAAAATAGATCTTTATTGTCATTGCAAAAGCATAGTTAAAAACCAACTAAAAACAGTGAAACACAGTTTCGCATCCTCCATGGCAGCAATACACACCCAGTATTAAGATAGAAGTACATATCTTGGTATGTATAAATAGCAAACAGTTTGTTCAAATTTGCTCTCAGTCATTCAGTTACAAGTTCTGGGTAGATCTGTGATGGTGGTTTCACAGCCAGAGGAGAGGAGAGAGAGAACAGGGCGTTTTCTGGGTGAGTGGTCCTTTGCCAAATTAGTGGCCTTCCTCTGTAGTCGGTCGGTGTAAATATCACTGAGTAAGGGTAGTGTGGGCCCAATTATTTTTTCAGCTGTCCTCACCCCCCACTGCAGGTCCCTCCTGTCCTCCTCAGTGAAGCAGGTAAACCAGACTGTGCAGCAGTAGGTCAGGATGGACTTGATGGTAGCCCTGTAAAGGTTCACAAGCAGGGGCCCAGGGAGGTGAGCCTGCTTTAACTTCCTGAGGAAGTAGAGCCTCTGTTGGACCTTCCCCACCTGGTAGGAGATGTTGACAGCCCAGGCGAGGTCAGCTGAGATATTCACATGAGGAACTTTAAGTGCAGAGGCAGTAAAGATTGGATCTCCTGAATTCCAGAATAAGTTCTTTGGTCTTACTTGTGTTTACATGGGTTGTTATTGCAGCACCATTCTTTCAAGTGCTGGATCTCTTCCTTGTAGGCTGATTCAATGTTGTCCATTACGAATCCTACAATGGTGGTGGTGTCAGCGAAATTGACAGTAGCGTTAGTGGGGTTAATGGGATGCAGTCATATGTGAACAGAGAGTATAGGAGGGGGCTGAGGACACACCCCTGTGGTGTACCTGTGTTTAGAATAAAGGTGGAGGATGTTTGAACTCCCATCTTTTTCTGTTGCTCAGGATATCCAATATCTATGCACACAGTGAGCCGCCCAGGCTCAGGTCGTTGTTTCCCCACAATTCCTGAATTACTGTATTGAAAATGAGACAAGTCCACAAACGGCATCCTTACAGACGTGTTTCTTTGGTCCAGGTGAGTAAAGGCTGGGTAGAGAGCTGTGATTACGGTGCCCTGACTCGTTTGCTCAATAAGCAATTGGTTGGAGGCAGAAGATCAGCTGTGGAGAGCCCAGATGGGAGTAGCTGAGACACAATGACAATAAAAGTGTTGTCTGTTCTGTCTGTACAGCACTTTGGTTGGCCTTGTAGCTGTTTTAAGTGCTCTATAAATAAAATGGTATGGTATAATTGAGGTTCAATTCAATTCAAAAATACTTTATTAATCCCAGAGGGAAATTAAATGTTGTTGTAACTCATCATCCTGGTTTCATTAATGAGTTGTTCTAGATGCTGATGGCTGTGGGCAGGAAGGATCTCTTGTAGGGGTCTCTGAAGAAGCCTCTGACTGAAGACACTTTGTTGTTGTATGAGAGTCTGATGAAGAGGACGCTGAGGGTTGTCTATAATGTTTTTCATAAAATGAAGAACATTATAGACATTATAGACCTAGAACATTTTTCCAATGTGTCCACTGTCTCCCCTCACCATGTGTCTAAATCATTTCATCCTGGCCTCGCTAGAGTAATCTCTGAACTGTTATATGTTGTAGAAATATTCCACTGTGCAAAAAGAACCAATCAATCACTAAAAGACAGAAATTAATTTGACATTCAGGAACAAGATGGGAACTTCTGACAGAACATGTGTACAAATAAACAAATTGTTGTCTCTCAAATTCTTGGATTTTATTGGTTTGTTGATGGTTGAGTCTGTCACCTGAGCTGCTTTAGTGTAGAGGAAGTGACATCATGAAAGTTCTTCAGACTTTGTAATTTTGTGTAAATACCACACTGTGCAGTTTATTTTTACACAAACTAAAATATTTCTCCCTCTCTTTCTATCCAGAAGTCTCCCGCTTGGCGTCACATCAACCCCCTACCCCCTTGAGACTTTGTCATGTCTTCAAACATCAACATCTCCCTGGAAAACCCGTACGGTCAGGTGACCATCCCACGGGCCAAGCTCCGTTCCTCTGACATCGGAGCAGTTATAGCCAATCCAATGGCTTTAAACAGTGAGAACCCGTACGCCGAGAAGAGCTCTGCCCCTCCTCCATATACCATCAAAGAAAGTGAAGAGGAGGAGTACGGCAGGCGCTGCCCTGCATGTTGCTACCGCTGCTGCAGGAGGAAGTGACATCATCACAACAGGAGGACTGTGATTAGCTCTGTTTCAGGGCCCCTCCACCTGGTCATTTACACCCATCACTGAATTGTAATAAGGACCAGAACCCATACGGAACCAAAAGACACAGTGCACACCTGAGTTCCGAGAGCTTTAAGAACCTGGAAAGTCCAAGGAATATGAGGACTTTGTAGACTTGGGCACTTTGATAAACCTGGAGACTCTGACGGACTTGGAGACTCTAAGGAACCTGGAGACTCTGAGGAACTGTAGACTCTAAGGAACCTGGAGACTCTGAGGAACCTGGAGACTCTGAGGAACCTGGAGACTCTGAGGAACTGTAGACTCTAAGGAACCTGGAGACTCTGAGGAACCTGGAGACTCTGAGGAACCTGGAGACTCTGAGGAACCTGAAGGCCCTGAGGAACCTGAAGGCCCTGAGGAACCTGGAGGCTCTGAGGAACATGGAGACTCTAAGGAACCTGGAGACTCTGAGGAACTGTAGACTCTAAGGAACGTGGAGACTCTAAGGAACCTGGAGACTCTGAGGAACTGTAGACTCTGAGGAACCTGGAGGCTCCGAGGAACCGGAGACCCTGAGGAACCGGAGACTCTGAGGAACCTGAGGATTTGGGGGACCCTATAGAATCAGAAGACCCATTTGTTCGAGACTCATTCCTGCTAGTGTTGAAATTTTATTTTTTAATTTTGTTGCCATGGCAATGGGTCGACACAATGAGATGTTTGTAAACATTTTGTTTTACCACTTAGACATCATATTTATATTTTTAATATTGGAAACTTTAGTCAAATGCTTCAGTATGACTTTCTGTTTAGACTTATTTGACTACAGAGAAAAACAAAACAAAGCTTAATTTAAACTAAAAGTTTGTCTTCGATGTTTAGAAGCTGTTTAATTTGAATAAAATTAATTAATCACTTCTCCAAGGTTAAATAAACTCATCCCAGTTTTTAAATAGAAAGATGTATTAAAGAAAATATCAAGCAACTTCTGACTCGGCTGAAAAACAAAAGGTTTTTGTTTCAATTAAACTTTTTAATCTAAATTTAGTTTAGTTTTTTCCGTTGGATATTGGAATATTTCTAGTTCAGACAAGATGTTTGTGTCTCTAAACATTGTTTAAACACAGAATGACACTGTGGTCTCCGTCTAGGCTCAGTGTTGTTTCCTCCCGGTCTCGATCGTCTCAGTGTGATCTCAGGCTAGTCTCAAAGGAGCTAGGTTGTTGAGAGCTTTGTAGGTTAGAAGTAAGATTTTGAATTCTATTCTGGATTTGACAGGGAGCCAATGGAGAGAAACTAAAACTGGAGAAATATGATCTCTCCTACTAACTCCAGTTAAGACTCTGGCAGCAGCAGTTTGGATCAACTGAAGATGTTTTAAAGAAGTATTTGGACACCCAGATAATAAACCATTGCAATAGTCCAGTCTAGACGTGACAAATGCATGGACCAGTTTTTCTGTATCATTTTTAGATCAGATGTTTTTAATTTTAGTGATATTACACAGGTGGAAGAAGGCGGTTCTAGTAAAATTTTTAATGTGGGGAATAAAAGACATGTCCTGATCAAAAATAACACCAAGATTTTTAACATTAGAGCTGGAGGACAGATTAATGCCATCTAAGGAGGGAGAAAGACTGAAAAATTAATTCCTAAGGTGCTCCGGTCCAAAAACCAAAACCTCAGTCTTGTCTGTGTTCAACAGGAGAAAATTAAGGATCATCCATGTTTTTAAGACATGCTTGTAGTCTAAGTAGCTGATTGGATTCATTGGGTTTAATGGACAAATATAATTGTTTAATCAACATAACAATGAAACTGTATCCCATGCTGTTTAATAACTTTACCTAATGGAAGCATATATAAAGTAAAGAGTACTGCTCCAAGCACCAAACCCTGAGGAACTCCATGGCTAACTTTAGTGTATGAAGAATATTTACATTTACAAATTTGAATCTATCAGATAGATATGATTTAAGCCACTTTAGAGCTGTTCCTGTAATTCCAACATCATATTCAAGCCTCTGTAGTAGAATATTGTGATCAACTGTATCAAATGCAGCACTGAGGTCTAACAGGACCAGTATAGACACAAGTCCATTGTCTGGCCATGAGAATATCATTAGTGACTTTCACCTGTAGTTTCTGTGCTATGATGAGCTCTAAACCCCGACTGAAACTCTTCAAACAGATTATTTCTTTGTAGATGTTCACACAACTGACCTGCAACTATTTTCTCTAGAATTTTTTAGATGAAAGTTAGATTAGATATAGATTTTTAAATATAATATTGTGCCTACAGTTTACAAGTTTCAGCTGTAAAATCCATGAACTGCTTTCTGGGCTAATTTCCTCGACTCTTGAGTCCAAATATAAAACTTCTTTCTCTGTTTTAAAAACTGTTTCTAAAGACACGCTACCTGTAGAACTCCTTCGCTAGTTTTACATTAGATGTGTAAATTTAATCCAGGATCAGCACTTTTCCTCAAATTGTGAAAATTGCTGAAAACCCCTGAGAAGATTTGGTATTAATTGGTAAACTGTGAGTCTTATTCTTGTTATTATAACATCTTGGAGGTAAAAGGACGAATCTACTGAATAATAAACTCTTCCATGTTTGCTGCTTGATAATCCAGCTAGATAACAAGGTTGGGTCAGGTCCTCTGAAGAAGAACCCATCTAGGGACACTGAATCAACCTTGTTAGAGTTCCAATTTTGTCTTAGAAATTGTCAACTATAAAATAATTTTATTGATCTAAAAATGCAATTATACAAACAGAAAAAAAACTTTGGCTGACACTGTCTGACCTTCAGTTTATACTGTCTGATCTTTTTTTCAGGTCTCTCCTGAAATGAGTCCCCGAGACTCAATGGGATTAACCTGTATGAATAAAAGGTTGAATGAATGAATGATCTTCAGGTGAACCTGTTTGATGTATTGATTTTATAATGTAATCTGTGTATTGATCTCTGATCTGATTGGTGTCACTGATTGGGTGACGGTGACATTGAACAGGAGGTGTCTGTGCATGTGTGTGTGTGCGTGCGTGCGTGCGTGTGTGTGTGGTACTGTTGCTTGGCAGCCTGTTCATCCACCTGTCCTGTCACCTGATATGTGGACACCTGCAGAAACCTGAGCTCAGCTCTACTCCAGTATTGATTATTGTCTGAAGCTGTTGGAAGTTAAAAAACTCACATCTTCATTTTATTAATGAATAAAGGTTTACAACTTTTTTGACTCAAAATATTTTTAAGTTTTTTATATTACAGCAAATTAAAATTCCTCCTTGATTGCTAACAAGTTATTGATCGTTTGGGAGGCTCAGTTTGTGTTGTGTGTGTGTGGTTGTGTGTGTATTGGGGGTAGTTTTGTGTGTGTGTGTGTGTGGTTGTGTGCGTGGTTGTGTGTGTGTAGGCATGGCTGAATTATTGAAGAAGTGAGTCTGTCACTTTCAGAGTTCATCTGGAACCACAGTGAAGACAAGAAGACGAGAGAAAAGGACGAGGAGAAGAGGGCAAAGATACGAGACACAAAGAGATGGTGAGACGAGGGCAAATACTTAAATGACAAAAAACAGCTCTCTGGAAGGAATCAAAATGACAACAGCGATAAAACAAACGGGGAAGAAGAAAACCTGAAGAACAGAACCAGTCAAAAACAAGAAGAGGAGAAAAAAAGACAAAATCTATAAAAGAAGAAAAGATGTAAAACGAACAAAAAAGTCTGGGTGAGTTTCTGTAACAACCAATCAGAAGGTAGTTTACAGAATGATTTGTTACAACTGAGATACAGACAAAATGTTTTGATATTTGATTGACAGGATTCAAGTGTGTTCTACATCTTTTAGTTACTTTCATTTGAGTCTGGCCCCAGTCTGAATCCTTGACTGGTCTTAGTCTGAATCCCTCACTGGTCTCAGTATGAATTCCTCACTGGTATAAGTCTGAATCCCTGATTGGTCTTAGTCTGAATCCCTGACTGATATTAGGCTGGATGCAATTTGGTGTCAGTCTTGTCTCAGTGTTGTCTCATTCTGGTGTCAGTCTAGTCTCAGTGTGGTCTCATTCTATTCTCAGTGTTGTCTCATTCTGGTCTCTGTTTAGTCTCAGTGTGGTCTCATTTTGGTCTTAGTTTAGTCTCAGTTTGGTCTCATTCTGTTCTTAGTATAATATCAGTGTGGTCTCAGTCTAGTTTCAGTGTGGTCTTAGTCTAGTCTCATTGTTGTCTAATTCTGATCTCAGTCTAGTCTCAGTGTGGTCTCAGTCTAGTCTCAGTGTGGTCTCAGTCTAGTCTCAGTGTTGTCTCATTCTGGTCTCATTCTAGCCTCAGTGTGGTCTGAGTCTAGTCTAGTGTGGTCTCATTCTGGTGTTAGACTAGTCTAATTCTGGCCTCAGTGTGGTTTTAGTCTACTCTCAGTGTTGTCTCATTATGGTCTCAGTCTAGTCTCAGTGTTGTCTCATTCTGGCCTCAATGTTGTCTCATTCTGGAATCAGTATAGCCTCAATGTGGTCTCAGTCTAGCCTCAGTGTCATCTTAGTTCAGTCTCAGTGTTGTCTCAGCCTAGACTCAGTGTTGCCTCATTTGAGTCTCAGTCTAGTCTCAGTCTAGTTTCAGTGTGGTCTCTGTCTAGACTCAGTGTAGTCTCATTCTGGTCTCAGTGGGGTCTCTGTCTAGTCTCAGTGTTTTTTCATTATCATCTCAGTCTAATCTCAGTGTGGTTTCAGTCTACTTTCAGTGTTGTCTCATTCTGGTCTCAGTCTACAGTCTCAGTACAGTCCCAGTGTTGTCTCATTCTGGTGGTATACTAGTCTAATTCTGGCCTCAGTGTAGTCTCAGTCTAGACTCACTGTGGTCTCAGTCTACTCTGTGTTGACTCATTCTGGTCTCAGTCTGATCTTAGTGTATTCTCAGTCTGGTCTCAGTGTTGTCTCTTTCCTGCCTCAGTGTTGTCTCATTCTGGTATCAGTAAAGACTCAATATGGTCTCAGTCTATTCTCAGTGTGGACTGAGTATAGTCTCAGTGTTGTTTCATTCTAGTCTTATTCTAGTCTCAGTGTGTTCTCATTATGGTATCAGTGTAGTCTCAGTTTAGTTTCAGTGTGGTCTTAGTCTAGACTCAGTGTTGTCTCATTTGAGTCTCAATCTAGTCTCAGTGTGGTCTCAGTCTAGTCTTAGTGTGGTCTCATTCTGGTGTCAGTGTTAACTCATTCTGGTCTCACTGTGGTCTCATTCTGGTATCAGTGTAGTCAGTCTAATTTCAGTGTGGACTCCATCTAGACTCAGTGTGGTCTCATTCTGGTCTCAGTTGTGCCTCTGTTTAGTCTCAGTGTTTTTTCATTCGCATCTCAGTCTAATCTCAGTGTGGTTTCAGTTTACTTTCAGCGTTGTCTCATTCTGGTCTCAGTCTACAGTTTCAGTGTAGTCTCAGTACAGTCTCAGTGTTGTCTCATTCTGGTGTTAGACTAGTCTAATTCTGGCCTCAGTGTAATCTCAGTCTAGACTCACTATTGTCTCAGTCTACTCTGTGTTGTCTCATTCTGGTTTCAGTATAGTCTCAATATGGTCTCAGTCTAGTCTCAGTGTGGACTTAGTATAGTCTCAGTCTAGTCTCAGTGTTGTTTCATTCTAGGCTTATTCTATTTTCAGTGTGTTCTCATTATGGTCTCAGTGTTGTCTCATTCTAGGTTCAATCAGGTCTCAGTGTTGTCTCATTCTGGTCTCAGTCTAGTCTCAGTGCGATCTCATTCTGGTATCAGTGTAGTCTCAGTTTAGTTTCAGTTTGGTCTCAGTCTAGTCTCAGTGTTGTCTCATTCAGGTCTTAGTCTAGTCTGTCTGGTCTTGTCTCAGTCTAGCCTCATTCTGGTCTTAGTCTAGTCTCAGTCTAGTCTCAGTGTAGTGTCGTTCTGGTCTCAGTGTGATCTCAGTCTAGTCTCATTGTGCTCTTATTCTGGGTTAATTCTGGTGTCAGTTTAGTCTCAGTGTTGTCTCATTCTGGTCTCAGTGTGGTCTCAGTGTGGTCTCAGTCTAGTCGCAGTGTTGTCTCATTCTTGTTTCAGTGTGATCTTATTGTGTTCGCAATGCTGACTCATTCTGGTCTCAGTCTAATCTCAGTGTGGTCTCAGTCTACTCTGTGTTTTCTCAAACTAGTCTCATTCTAGCTTCAGTGTGGTCTCAGTCTTGTCTCAGTGTAGTCTCCATCTAGGCTCAGTGTTGTTTCATTCTGGTCACAGTCTAGTCTAATTCTACTCTCTGTGTGGTCTCAGTCTAGAGTCAGCGTGGTCTCAGTCTAGTCTCAGTGTTGTCTCACTTTGGTATCAGTGTGATCTCAATCTAATTTCAGTGTGGTCTTGGGGTAGTCTCAGTCTAGTCTCAGTGTGGTCTCATTCTGGTCTCAGTGTGATCTCAGTATAGTCTCAGTGTGGTCTCATTCTGGTCTCAGTCTAGTCTCAGTGTGGTCTCATTCTGGCCTCAGTCTTGTCTCTGTGTGGTCTCAGTCTTGTCTCGGTGTGGTCTCAGTATAATGTCAGTGTGGTCTCAGTCTACAAACCGGATTCAAAAAAAGTTGGGACACTAAACAAATTGTGAATAAAAACTGAATGCAATGATGTGGAGGTGCCAACATCTAATATTTTATTCAGAATAGAACACAAATCATAGATCAAAAGTTTAAACTAAGAGAATGTATCATTTTAAGGGAAAAATCTGTTGTTTCCAAATTTCATGGCGTCAACAAATCACAAAAAAGTTGGGACAAGTTCATTTTTACCACTGTGTGGCATCCTCCCTTCTTCTTACAACACTCAACAGACGTCTGGGGACAGAGGAGACCAGTTTCTCAAGTTTAGAAATAGGAATGCTCTCCCATTCATGTCTAATACAGGCCTCTAACTGTTCAATCGTCTTGGGCCTTCTTTGTCGCACCTTCCTCTTTATGATGTGCCAAATGTTCTCTATAGGTGAAAGATCTGGACTGCAGGCTGGCCATTTCTGTAACCGGATCCTTCTCCTACGTAGCCATGATGTTGTGATTGCTGCAGAATTTGGTCTGACATTATCGTGTTGAAAAATGCAGGGTCTTCCCAGAAAGAGATGACGTCTAGATGGGAGCATATGTTGTTCTAGAATCTGAACATAGTTCTCTGCATTAATGGTGCCTTTCCAGACATGCAAGCTGCCCATGCCACAAGCGCTCATTCAACCCCATACCATCAGTGATGCAGGCTTCTGAACGGAGCGTTGATAACAACTTGGGCTATCCTTGTCCTCTCTGGTCTGGATGACAAGGCATCCCAGTGTTCCATAAAGAACTTCAAATCGTGACTCATCTGACCACAGAACAGTCTTCCATTTTGCCACACTCCATTTTAAATGACCCCTGGCCCAGTGCAAACGTCTGAGCTTGTGGAACTTGTTTAGAAATGGCTTCCTCTTTGCACTGTAGAGTTTCAGCTGGCAACAGCGGATGGCACGGTGGATTGTGTTCACTGACAATGCTTTCTGGAAGTACTCCTGAGCCCATTCTGTTATTTCCTTTACAGTGGCATTCCTGTTTGAGGTGCAGTGACGTTTAAGGGCCCGGAGATCACGAGCATCCAGTAGAGTTTTTCGGCCTTGAGCCTTACGCACAGCGATTGTTCCAGATTCTCTGAATCTTTTGATGATGTTATGCATGGTTGATGATGATAACTTAAAAGTCTTTGCTATTTTACGCCGGGTAACACCATTCTGGTATTGCTGCACTATCTTTCTGCGCAACAATGGTGGAATTGGTGATCCTCTTACCATCTTGGATTCTGAGAGACACTGACACTCTGAGAAGCTATTTTTATACCCAATCATGTTGTCAATTGACCTAATTAGTGTTAATTAGTCTTCCAGCTGTTCGTTATATGCTTAATTTCCTTTTTCCAGCCACTTATTGCTACTTGTCCCAACTTTTTTGGGATTTGTTGACACTGTGAAATTTTGAATCAACATATTTTTCCTTTAAAATGTTACATTTACTCAGATTAAACTTTTGATCTGTCATCTATGTTATATTACGAATAAAATGTTGACATTTGCCATCTCCACATCATTGCATTCAGTTTTTATTCACAATTTGTTTAGTGTCCCAACTTTTTTGGAATTCGGTTTGTAGTTTCAAGGTTGTTTCATTTTGGTCTCAAAGTATTATCAGTGTGTTAGACTAGTCTCAGTGTGGTTTCATTCTGGTCTCAGTATTGTCTCAATCTGGTCTCATTCTAGCATAAGTGAAGTCTTAGTCTAGTTTCAGTGTTGTCCCATTCTGGTCTAAGTCTAGTCTCAGTATGGTCTCAGTCTAGTTTTAGTGTGATCTCAATCTTGTCTCAGTGATGTCTAATTCTTGTCTCAGTCTTGTCCCAGTGTGGCCTCAGTCTAGTCCCAGTGTGGTCTTATTCTGGTATCAGTGTGTTTCCAGTCTAGTTTCAATGTGGTGTCAGTCTAGTCTCAGTGTTTCTCATTCTGGTGTTGGTCTCATTCAGTGTGGTCTCAGTATTGTCTCAGTCTGGTCTCAGTCTAGTCTCAGTGTGGTCTCTGTTTAGGCTCAGTGTTGTTTCATTCTGGTCACAGTCTAGTCTCAGTGTGATCTTAGACCAGTCTCACTGTGGTCTCAGTCTATCCTTAGTCTAGTCTTAATGTGGTTTCATTCTGGTCTCAGTCTAGTCTAATTGTGGTCTCATTCTGGTCTCAGTGGGGTCTCTATCTAGTCTCGGTGTTTTTTCATTCTCATCTCAGTCTAATTTCAGTGTGGTCTCAGTCTAGTCTCAGTGTGGTCTCATTCTGTTCTGTGTTGTCTCATTCTGGTCTTATGATGTAAGATCAGAATTTTGTGTTAATGAATGTGGAGTTCTTCACGGCTCTGTGTTGGGACCAAGTTATTTATTTTTTATGTGAATGATCTGGTTGATGTGTCAGGGCTTTTGAAGTGTGTTTTATTTGCAGATGACACCACATTTTTTTGTTCAGGTGAAGATATTGAACGGATGTTAGAAATGATACAAGCAGAATTCATAAAAATATGTACTTGGTTCCAACTTCATAAGTTATCATTAAATTTGGAAAAACAAACTACATGATGTTTAGTAATAGAAAGAAAATGATCTAAGTCCCATTTAAAATTAACAGTACTGAAGTTTTTACAATGAAATAAAATTTGTGGGTGTTGTAGTCCCTGCGATGGATTTGTGACCCGTCCAGGGTGTACCCTGCCCCTCGCACAGTGATTGCTGGACATGGGCACCTATCATTCTGGTCGCAGTGTGGTCTCAGTACCTTAGTCTTTGAGAGGATTGATGTGTTTTAGTCCATTTTTGTTAGTCATTTGTTTCTAGATCCAACTTGGATCCTTTTTATGGTCAGTGTGTTTTTTGTCTTTTACTTGTTTAATGTTTAGTTTTGTTACTGGTCTTCATCTGATCAGTCTGCAACATTTTCATTTTAATTACTCACCGCTGTCTGCATCTGGGTCCATCCACTAAACACTCCACCGAACCTGATAGTTTTGCCTCAGTCTGGTCCTGGTCTTGTTTCATTCTGGTTTGTCTGGTCCAAGTCTTGGTTCAGTTTAGCCCCTGTCTTGACCCATCCTGATCTTAATCTGGTCCCTGTCTGTTCCCAGGATAGTTCCAGTCTGATCTCAGTAGAGTCTCAATCTGGTCTCAGTCTGGTCCCAGTCTGAACTCAGCATGGTCACTCTGATCTCAGCATGGTTGCAGTCTGGTCTCAGTATAATCCTAGTCGAATTTCTCAGTATAATCCTAGTCTGATTTCTCTGTATTAGCCTAGTCTGATTTTAGTATGGTCTTAGTCTGATCCATTTGATCTCAATAAAGTCTCAGTATAGTGTCAGTATGTTCCCGGTCTGGTCCCACTGTGATCTCAGTCTGGTCCCAATATGGTCTCAGTATAGTCCCAGTCTGATCTCCGGATGGTCCAAGTCTGGTCTCCATATAGTTCCAGTGTCTCCATATAGTTTTCAAGTCAGGTCCTGGTCTTTCCAGTATAGTTCTAGTCTGGTCTCAATATTGGCATCAGAAGCATTTATAATGTAGTGGGGGCACACTGGTGGTGGTGGTGGTGGGGGTCTGGGGGTTCTCCCCCCCAAAAATTCTGAATAAAGTAGATGACATTTCCTGAATTCTTGTGTATTTTAATGGGTTGTTAAACATCTACATTTACCTCCATAAGTAAACACTTGAGTCTATAACTATTTTAAAGAGCACGGCACAAGAAGTAGCCTGACCAACAGCTCTTCTTGTGTGAATAGCGCACACTCCACTTCTCTCAGCCCCCACCCCCCACCCCCAGTCAGCAATTGCCTGCACTAATGTAGCACTAAGCTAGCGTGTAACACAGAGGTGTCTCCCTCTCCTCCCCCCATGAGTCCCCTGCCAAGACATGTGACTCACTGCATGTGGTGTGAGATGTTGTAGGTAACCAGAAAAACCTCAGAATGTTGTCAGTCTCAATCTCTATAGTCCAAGTCTGGTATTGATCCAATCTCAGTATAGTCCCAGTTTGGCTCCAGTATGGTCTCAGTCTGATCTTAGTATAGTCCCAGTCCCAGTTCAATTCCAGTGAAATTAAAACCCAAAAAGTAATCCCAAAAATGTATTTGTTTTCTCTAAATTACAATAGAAAAATGTCTCATGATAAAAAAGAAGAACAAGAGGAGGAGGAGGACGTGACCCCTCAACCCCCCGCTCATCCTACCTCCTCAGTTACCACGAAAACGATGATGTCACCAAGGAAGCAGGACCTAGTGTGCATCGTGTGTTTTGGCAGCTACGATCTAACAACACGGCTGCCGCGGCGACTACACTGTGGCCACGCCTTCTGTCAAGCATGCCTGAAGAGACTGGATACAGTGATCAATGAACAGGTGACAGATGACATTACAATTTTAATCAATAACATCATCAGTCTACTCAACATCATCAGTGGTTAGAACAGTTGTTCTCCAACAAGAGTCAGTGGTTTAATTCCGCCACTATGTAGTCACATGTCCAAGCAAGACAGTGAACCCCTCATTGCCTCTGATGTGCCCCATTGGTGTCTGAATGGGATCTAAACCTCTGATTGGTCTCTAGAGGAGGATATACTCTTACCTTAGTAGAAATGTAGTAAAGAGCTGTATGAATGTGGGTGTGGGTGTGCGCATGTGTGTGTACTACCTAAAACCTGCCAGTTAGTTATGCCGTTTGTTTGTTTTTCCAATTCAGTTCAATTCATTTTATTTCTGTAGCTCCAAGTCCCAACAAGAGTCATCTCAGGGTGCTGTACAAAACCATTCACAAACCGGTACAGGTCCTTCTCAAAAAATTAGCATATTGTGATAAATGTCATTATTTTCCATAATGTAATGATAAAAATGAAACTTTCATATATTTCAGATTCATTGCACACCAACTGAAATATTTCAGGTCTTTAATTGTTTTAATACTGATGATTATGGCATACAGCTCATGAAAACCCAAAATGCCTGTCTCAAAAAATTAGCATATCATGAAAAGGTTCTCTAAACAAGCTATTAACCTAACCATCTGAATCAACAACGTAACTCTAAACACCTGCAAAAGATTCCTGAGGCTTTTAAAAACTCCCAGCCTTGTTCATTACTCAAAACCGCAATCATGGGTAAGACTGCCGACCTGACTGCTGTCCAGAAGGCCATCATTGACACCTTCAAGCAAGAGGGTAAGACACAGAAAGAAATTGCTGAGCGAATAGGCTGTTCCCAGAGTGCTGTATCAAGGCACCTCAGTGGGAAGTCTGTGGGAAGGGAAAAGTGTGGCAGAAAACGCTGCACAACGAGAAGAGGTGACCGGACCCTGAGGAGGATTGTGGAGAAGGGCCGATTCCAGACCTTGGGGGACCTGCGGAAGCAGTGGACTGAGTCTGGAGTAGAAACATCCAGAGCCACTGTGCACAGGCGTGTGCAGGAAATGGGCTACAGGTGCCGCATTCCCCAGGTCAAGTCACTTTTGAACAAGAGACTGTGTCAGAAGCATCTCGCCTGGGACTGCTGCTGAGTGGTCCAAAGTTATGTTCTCTGATTACAGTAAATTTTGCATTTCCTTTGGAAATCAAGGTCCCAGAGTCTGGAGGAAGAGAGGAGACACAGAATTCGCATTGCTTGAGGTCCAGTGCCAAGTTTCCCAGTCACTGGGGTGTCATGTCATCTGCTGGTGTTGGTCCACTGTGTTTTATCAAGGGCAGGGTCAATGCAGCTAGCTATCAGGAGATTTTGGAGCACTTCATGCTTCCATCTGCTGAAAAGCTTTATGGAGATGAAGATTTCATTTTTCAGCACGACCTGGCACCTGCTCACAGTGCCAAAACCACTGGTAAATGGTTTACTGACCATGGTATTACTGTGCTCAATTGGCCTGCCAACTCTCCTGACCTGAACCCCATAGAGAACCTGTGGGATATTGTGAAGAGAAAGTTGAGAGACGCAAGACCCAACACTCTGGATGAGCTTAAGGCCGCTATCGAAGCATCCTGGGCCTCCATAACACCTCAGCAGTGCCACAGGCTGATTGCCTCCATGCCACGCCGCATTGAAGCAGTCATTCATGCAAAAGGATTCCTGACCAAGTATTGAGTGCATAACTGAACATGATTATTTGAAGGTTGGCGGTTTTTGTATTAAAAACACTTGTCTTGAAATGAAATGAAAGTTTCATTTTTATCATTACATTATGGAAAATAATGACCTTTATCCCAATATGCTAATTTTTTTAGAAGGACCTGTACATTAAAAAAGACAAAAGTCAAGACAAAAGTTATCGGTCTAAGGAAGCCAGCAGAATGGTTTTCAACTGGACATTCTGGGCCTGAAGACAGTAAATATCTCATTAATCCCTGGCTCAGTCTTTGAACCCATGATTTTTATTTACTAAACTTTAATTAACCAAGCACATCCCTCTAACATCACAGATCTCAGTATCAAGGTTCTCCTGGGTCTGAAGTCAGTCTAACATGCAGGTTTTTGGACTGTGGCAGGAAAACAGTACTCAGAGACAATCCATGCAAACACAAGGAGAACATGCAAACTCCATACTGAAACCCCCCC
>NC_056515.1:16540916-16556534 GCF_014905685.2 Nematolebias whitei
CCGGACAAAACGTAACGAAAAAAAAACGACAAACACCACCACACAACCCCCCCCCCCCCCCCCCCCCCCAGGTTCAAACCAAGGACTGAATCATGACCTTCTTGCTGTGAGGCAACAGTGCTAACCACTGAGCGGTTGTGAACACAGACATCTGTGTTTATGTCATCATGACAATGAATCTAACCTAAGCCTTATTTTCCTTCTTAGGTGTGGATCCCGTGTCCTCAATGTCGACAGAATACGCCCCGGCCAAGAGGAGGAGCCGTGGGTCTGGACCTGGACTTGGCCTCTTTCCTGGGAGTGAAGGCCCAGCAGACCTATACATCCTCCTTCTCCTCGTCCTCCTGGAGCTCTGGTCGCAGGGAGGGGGCACCAGTCGGTGATGCAGCCCAGGATGGAAAGCAGTGGCTGAGGAAGGAGGTTACAGATGATGGCTGGTCACATGGCGGACTGGCAGAGCCTCGCTTTCATCGCTATAGCAACTGTTGCCCACCCCTATCCTATTGGCTGTGCTGCTGGTTTTGCTGCTCAAGACAGGGCTAATGAAGCAGCAGCAATAGAGTCAATGAGCATGATGCAGTTCTTTTGTGACCATGAACCCCATTTAGTAAATTCTATCCTAAAGGATTCGACTGTAATCACCCATTCTACATAAAGAATTATCCTATACATTTTCCCAGGTGAAGGCTCAGTGGTTAGCATTGTTGCCTCACTGCAAGAAGGTCCTGGGTTCAATCCCCGGTTGGACCTGGGGTCTTTCTGTGTGGAGTTTGCATGTTCTTCTTGTGCTTGCGTGGGTTTTCTCCAGGTACTCCAGTTTCCTCCCACAGACTAAAAACATGCATGTTAGGCTGCCTTCAGGCCCAGGCCTCCCTTGCAAAAGAGATCTGTGATCTCAATGGGGTTTGCCTGGTTAAATAAAGGTTAATAAATAAATAAATAAATAAAAACATGAGCCTAAAAAAACTTTAATTTTAATTGCTTCCTACTCTTTTGCTCTTGGATCATTTTTTGCTTAAAGATGGTGTTTGTTATGGACGGTAAATGTCTAGAAACACGTTCTTAAGCTTTCTCCAGGTCCACAAAACACACGTAGACTAGAGGCAAAACCCCATGACCCCTCATGACCCTCTTAGCAACTCCACAAGGGTGAAGAAGATCTGGCCCACTCTTCCACTATACCATACCAACTTTATAGAATACTTTAAACACCCACTGGACCAAAGTGCTGTACACATAATAAAACAATTGTACAGGCAGATAATAAAAAAACGATTTAAATAATTAAAAGTCAACATCTCTGATGGTGTCCAAGGCCAGGGAGAAGAGATGGGTTTTTAAAAAGGATTTAAAAACAGACAGGGAAGAGGCCTGTCTGATGTTCAAGGGAAGGTTGTTCCACAATTTAGGAGCTGCCACAGCAAAAGCTCGGTTCCTTCTGAGCTTACGCTTTGTCTTTGGCACACTCAGGAGCAGCTGATCACATGACCTGAGGGATCGAGAGGGTGTGTAGTAACTCAGACAAATAGGGCAGGGCAAGTCCATTAAGAATTTTTAAAGCAAATAAAATGATTTTTAAAATGAATCCTAAAATGTACGGGCAGCCAGTGCAGGGAGGCTAAAACAGGAGAAATGTGGTCAAACTTTCATGTGCCAGTTAAAAGTCGTACAGCAGCGTTCTGTACCCTCTGAAGCTGAGAGATACATGAATCACTGATTCCTTTAAAGAGTGCATTACAGTAGTCCAGCCGAGTGGTCACAAAGGTTTGAGTTATGGTTTCGAAATGTTGCTGAGAAAGAAACTACCGGTACTCTATTTAGCCAGCTGTCTCAAATGAAAAAAAAAAAAAAATAATAATTTAACAACTGCTCTGGTATGATTTTCTAACTTTAGTCCAGCATCGACTTTGACCCCTAGGTTTGGAATAGCCCAGCCTGATGTAGTGGGCCAAGGAACCAACATCTACATTGGGAGTCTCAGTGGGGCTTCCAAAGGCCATCATATGAGCCTTTTCCTCATTAAACTTTAAGAAGTTCACAGCCATCCAAGCTTTTATGTCCTCCAGACATGAAAACAGAGGGCCCAGAGAGTTAGTCCTTTTTCTTTAGCAGAAATAGCTGTGTATCTGTATCAGCCCCGTAACAATGAAAGAAAATCCCATACTTTCTAAAAACTAGAGCCAAGAAGGAGCAGGTACAGCGTGAAGAGGAGGGGGCCTAAAACTGAGCCCTGCGGAACCCCACACAAAACAGGAGCAGAGGAGGACTTGTGGTCACCAAGGCAGACACAGAACATACACCTGGCAATTTCAAGTACGCAAGTAGGACCTAAACCAGTTCAGAACTATACTGCTGATCCCCACCGCCCCCGTTGTTTCAAACGACAAAGTAAAATCCTGTGGTCCACTGTGTCAAAAGCAGCCGATAAATCTAAAAGCAAGAGGACAACACAGTCCCAGAGCTGGTTGCTAAAAATATGTCGTTAAAAAAACTTTTAAAAGGGCAGATTCTGTACTGTGTAGACTTAAAACCACACTGGGGCAGCTGTGGCTGAGTGGTTAGAGTAGTCGTCCTCCAGTTGGAGAGTTGGGGGTTCAACTCCACCAGCAGTCACATGATAAAATGTCCTTGGACAAGACACTGAACCCCTCATTGCCTCTGATGTGTGGCCCATTGGTGTATGAATATGGCATTGATTAATCTTAGATACACAATAGTAGAGTGGTGTATGAATGGGTAAATGAGGGCACAGATTGTGTTGTAAAGTACTTTCACTTCGAGTATCTTGATAAGATAGAAAGGCACTACAGTCCATTTACCATTTACTGTAAAACCCCTAAAATGCTCCATTCTTTCAAATATGCTGATAATTGGTTGTACACTCCCTTCTCAAGAATTTTCGAAAGAAATGGCAGTTTAGAGATTGGCTTGTAATTAGCAAGAACAGAGGGGTCAAGAGTGGGTTTCTTATTCAGAGACTGAACAGATGCACGTTTAAAATTTCCAGGGACCACCTGAGGACAGACTGCTATTCAAAAGAACAAGGACCGAAGGCCCTACAGTGAGGAAAACTTCTTTAAATTATCAAGGAGGAATAGCACCATTTGGTGAACGTGTTGGCTTTAAGTGACTAACCGCCTCCTGCAGAGAAGACAGAATCAGTTTCAAACTAAGCTGTCAAGATTTGGCAGAGCAGTGATGTACATATTGGAATCGTAGGAAATGAGTTGGCTGACAGTTTTGCTAAAAGAGCTGCAAAAAATTGTGGATTTAAATGAGTAAAAGTGAGGTTAAGAATATAATAAAACTATATATTAAGAAGAAATAGCTAGGGCAAGAGCAATGGGATGAAGGACATAATGTTAAATTTTATTAAAGTATCCTAAAAAAGTTGGGGAATTTAGGAAATGTATTAGAATAAAGAAAGATGTTATATCGAGGACGAGATTTGGTCACAGGACTAAACAGCACACAAAAACAACTGTATTTACGTTGACTTAAATGTTTTTTTGGTTTTCTAATTCTTCTTATAGTTGACTCACTGTATTTATTCTAAGCAATTCGTCCTAAAGTATTCTAAAGCATTTTTGGTCAAGAAACATCAAAGGTCCGATCAGACGACATGAAGGATCTATGGGGGTGGCCATGATGGAAACAGGCCGAAGAAATGCATGCTGGGTAATATGGAATCAGATGAGTCATTGATTGTCGTGGTGATTGTCATCTTGAGCTGCTCAAATTTTATGAAATAGTACATGTAGTTAGTTCATGATTGTTTTTGTTTTCTAAAACAGAGAAAACCCAGATAGAAATTTATTTTTAATATTTGAGTTTGATTTTTGAGATTAAAAAAACCCACAAAACTTGTTTTTTGTAAAGGTTCTTCCTTAAAGATGCATTAAAATGAAAACTGCTGAAAGTAAAAATTTATTAATTTTAACATTTACATATTTTACAAACAGATGAACTAAGGAACAACGTTTCTGTTTTATTCCGAGTAATAAAACGTTTCACTATGTTCATGGTAAAAACTCCTAATTGTCACAAACGCGTTTGGCATCTGTCCTTCATGAAGCACAAAGCATTCTGGGAGTTTGTGTCTTTTTAATGCCCTCCACAATGCTCCTCCCCCTCAGTCAGCAGCCAATCACAGACTGCCAAGGCCCTCCCCCATTTTGATTCGCTGTCCAGGATGCAGGGAGAATCTGAAGTCTTTGGGCGCCTCGAAGAGCAGAACGATCGTGGAGCCGAGGTTAAACTCGCCCACAGGCTCCCCCTTCTGTAAAGACACGCCCCCTTTGCCTGCAACTTCCTTCACCTGGTCGTCAACAGCAACGTAGCTGCGATCCTGGAAGGATCCTTTGCTGTAGCGAGGAGTGTTGGTCTGCAACTCCTGAGGAGGAAAACAAACATGCTTACAAACAGTTTGTTTACAACAGTATGTCTCCATTACAGAAAAGACGAGTGGGAGGAGCCACAACAATCTGAGCATTTCAAACATGTTCCTTGTTAACCAAGTGATGACCTTTGACCTATCCTTTACACATCAGGAGGTTTATAGCTGAAAAACGGTGTCCTTATCAATGCTGGAACGGAAACCAAACAATTTAGAACCCGTCCTGCAGTAATCTGATGGTTGCGTTTTATCATACTTGACACACATATTCAAAATATTCCAATCAAATATATTGAAACATTGCACAATTTGATAGCTGTTAACTTTAAACATTAAGAACCTGGTAGAGGCCCATCCAAAATGTTCAAAAATCTTTTCATTCTCTTCATCAAACTTTGAACATAGAGCAAACATTAGAAAGAACGTGGCATTCCACTAATGCCCCTTTTCCATTAGTAACGGTACAGCCCGACTGGACTCGACTCAGCCCGGTTCCAAGGCTTTTCCATTATAGAACAATTTTATATCACCTGCCGAGATAGTCAGCTAACACCCAACAGACCTTCATAAAGAACTTTCTTCTTCTTTCGGCTTTTCCATCTGCAGGGGACACCACGGTGAGTCATCCTCCTACATTTCACTCCGTCCTCTGCATCCTCTGTCCTCACTCTGTCCTCTGCATTCTCTGTCCTATGCATCCTCTGTCCTCACACTGTCCTTTGTATCCTGTCCTCTGCATCCTCTGTCCTCACTCTGTCCTCTGCATCATCTGTCCTCACTCCAACTCCCTCCATGTCCTCTCTAACTGCATCCATATATCTCTTCTTTGTCTTTTTCCTGGCAGCTGCATTTCTAACATCCTTTTACCAATATAACCACTGTCCCTCTTCTGGACATGTCCCATTCACACACATGTACTCTGTCTTACTGCGGCTGACTTTCATTCCTCTTCATTCAAGTGCATACCTCCACCTCTCCAAGTTCTCTTCCACCTGTTCCCTGTTTTCACAACAGATCACAATGTCATATGCAAACATCATAGTCCATGGGGATTCTGGTTTGTCCTCATCTATTAGTCGGTCCATCACCAGAGCAAACAAGAAGGGGCTCAGAGTTGATCCTTGATGCACTCCCACCTCCACCTTGAAGCTATCCGTCACTCCTACAGCACATCTCACCACTGTCCTGCTGTCCTCATACATGTCCTGTACCAGTCTAACATGTCCTGCTGTCCTCATACATGTCCTGTACCAGTCTAATATGTCCTGCTGTCCTCATACATGTCCTGCTGTCCTCATACATGTCCTGCTGACCTCATACATGTCCTGTACCAGTCTAATACAGTTTGTCCTGCTGTCCTCAAACATGTCCTGTACCAGTCTAAGCATGTCCTGTTGTCCTCATACATGTCCTGTACCAGTCTAACATGTCCTGCTGTCCTCTCTGTACTTCTCCATCAGCATTCTAAAAGCAAAGATAGCATCTGTGGCGCTCTTTCTTGGCATGAAACCACACTGCTCACAAATAGTAACCTCTCGTCTAAGAATAGCTTCCACAACTACCTGGTACTGACTGCAGCAGTCATAATTAGTAATCAGTCATAATAAGTAATCATAATCAGTCAGTATTAAACCCAAAGCCCATATTACCAAGGTGTTCTTTCTTTAGCAGAGTACCACAAACAAGCAACATCAGGCCCATCCGGGTGGTTTCACATTACTGCTGGTGACTTTTAGAGTCAGAGTCAGAGTCAGAGTTTCTTTATTGTCATTCGCACCTCATGTGGTACATGTGGTGGAGCGAAATTATGTACACAGGGTCCCAGTTACATCCAACAATAAAATGTATAAGAAAAACAGTAATAACATCTAAGATATGAACTAAGAATAACATCAACTAAATATACACTAAGCACTCATAACATAAAACATTGAACATCAGCACAACCATGAAACATCAAATTTCATGAGAATACGTTGAAAACAGCTAATTTAGGAAGGATGTGGATGAAGTGATAGAAAGTATTCCCAGAGAGGAGAGTGTGGTGATCAGAGCAGACCTGAATGGACATGTTGTTGAAGGAAACAGAGGGGATGAGGAAGTGATAGGTAGGTCTGGTGTCAACGAAAGAAACCAGGAAGGACAGATGGTGGTGGATTTTGTCAAGAGAATGGAAAAGGCTGTAGTCAACTTATTTTTCCAAAAGAGGGAGGACTATAGAGTGAGAAATAGGAGAGGAGGAAGGACTATGCAGGTAGACTACATTCTGTGTAGAAGAGGAAACCTGAGGGAGATTGCAACAAAGTCCATGCTCAATAATCCAGGTATAAAATCCAACATTTTTCGGTCAGGTCATCTGGACAGTTGCTTTTTTTAAATTTTTTGTGCTGAAACGTTTTGCCTTTGAGCCGGAAGGCTTCATCAGTCAAGGAAACACACAACAAAACTGATTCTACCCCCAACAGCTTACTCCATAGTGGAACAAATCAGTTCTGCTTGTGATTAGATGGTCTCTTTGGTACGCCACTCTTTCATTGCCGGCCCCCTGAGGGAGATTGGGGACTGTAAGGTTGTGGCATGGGAGAGAGTGGCCAGACAGCATCAGATTGTTGTGTGTAGAATGACTGTTGTGAAAAAGAGAAAAATCAGAGAAGAAGACCAAATGGTGGAAGTTGAGGAAAGAAGAATGTCATGAGGAGTTCAGAAAGGAGCTGTTAAAAGCCCTGGGTGGTAAGAAAGAGCTTCCAGACGACTGGGCTACTACAGCAACAGTAATTAGAGACAGTTAGGAAGGTACTTGGTGTGTCATCTGGAGAGAGAATGGATGATAAGGAAACCTGGTGGTGGAATAGTGAAGTGCAGGATGCCGTTCAAAGAAAGAGGTTAGCTAAGAAGAAATATGAGTGAGAGGACTGAAGAGAGGAGACAGGAATATAAGGAGATGGGATGTAGAGCTTCCTGTGGACCCACCACCTGCCAGAGAGGTTACCGTCCATGTCCCAAGAGCTAGCTTTGGTAAGCCAGGGTCAGAGCGCCATGGTCCCTGCCTTCGGCCACTGCCCATGGCATCATGCACCTGACTTTTGTGGCCCTTCCGGCAGGGAAGGAGCCTGAGCTTGTGCGCGAGGTTGAGAGGTACCAACTAGATATAGTTGGGCTCACCTCAACGCACAGCATGGGTTCTGGAACTGATCTCCTTGAGAGGGGTTGGACCTTATTCCACTCTGGAGTTGCCCATGGTGAGCGGCGTCAAGCTAGTGTGGGTCTACTTGTAGTCCCCCGACTTGGTGCCTGTGTGTGTTGGAGTTTTCCCCGATAGATGAGAGGGTGGCTTCCCTTCGCCTTCGGGTGGGGGGACGAGCTCTGATTGTTGTTTGTGCCTACGCGCTGAATTACAGGTCAGAGTATCCAGCCTTCTTGGAGTCCTTGACATGGGTGCTGGAAGGTGCACCAGCTGGAGACTCCTTTATTCTGCTGGGGGACTTCAATGCCCACGTGGATAATGACAATGTGACCTGGAGGGGCGTGATTGGGAGGAACGACCTCTCTGATCTGAACCCGAGCGGTGTTCTGTTGTTGGAATTATGTACTAGTCATAGTTTGTCCATCACGAACACCATGTTCGAACATAAGGGTGTCCATAAGTGCACTTGGCACCAGGACGCCCTAGGTCGTAGATCGATTGACCTCATAGTTGTGTCATCTGATTTGCAGCCATTTGTTTTGGACACTCAGGTAAAGAAAGAAGCTGAGCTGTCAATTGATCACCACCTGGTAGTGAGTTGGATCAGATGGCGAGGGGAAGATGCCGGACAGACCCGGTAGACCCAAACCTGTAGTGAGGGTTTGCTGGGAATGCCTGGCAGAAGAACCCATCAGAGAGATCTTCAACCCACACCTCCAGGAGAGCTTTAACTGCAACCCAGCTGAGGTGGGGGGCATTGAGTATGATTGGGCCATGTTCCACACCTCACTTGTTGATGTAGCTGCCTTGAGTTGTGGCCGCAAGGTTGTCGGTGCTTCTCGCAGTAGTCATCCACGAACTCGGTGGTGGACACCCCGGGTTAGGGAGGCTGTCAAGTTGAATAAGGAGTCCTATTGGGCCTTGTTGGCCAATGGGACTCTGGAGGCAGCCGAGGAGTACCGGAGGGCCAAGCGGTGTGCAGCCTTGGCTGATGCTGAGGCAAAAGCTCGGATGTGGGAGGAGTTCAGTGAGACTTTGGACAGAGACACTCGGTCGGCTCCGAGGAGATTCTGGCAAACCATCAGGCAGCTGATGAGGGGAAAGCAGCACTTTACTAACACTGTATTCAGTGAAGGTGGGGTGCTGTTGACCTCTACCAGTGATGTCGTCGGGAGGTGGAAGGAATACTTCTCGGAACTTCTCAATCCCACCAGCACGTCTTCCATGGAGGAAGCTGAGTCGAGGGACTTTGGGGTTGATCCGTCCATAACCGTGGCTGAGGTCGCCGAGGTAGTTAAAAAGCTCCGAGGCGGCAGGGCTCCAGGAGTGGATGAGATTCACCCTGATTTCCTTAAGGCTCTGGATGTTGTGGGGATGTCTTGGCTGACACACCTTTTCAACGTCGCGTGGACATCGGGGGCAGTGCCACTGGACTGGCAGACTGGGGTGGTGGTTCCCCTCTTCAAAAAAGGTGGACCGGAGGGTGTGCTCCAATTATAGGGGCATCACTCACCTTAGCCTCCCTGGTAAGGTCTATTCAGGGGTACTGGAGAAGTGAGTCCAATCACTGGTCGAACCTCAGATCCAGGAGAATCAATATGGGTTCCGTCCTGGCAGTGGAACACTGGATCAGCTCTTTACCCTCCCTAGGGTCCTTGAGGGGTCATGGGAGTTTGCCCATCCAGTCTACATGTGTTTTGTAGGCTTGGAGAAGGCATTCGACCGTGTTCCTCAGGGTACACTGTGGGGGGTGCTCCGTGAGTATGGGATTGGAGGCCCATTGTTACGGGCTGTTCAGTCCCTATACAAGCGGTGCAAGAGTTTGGTTCACATTGCTGGCAGTAAGTCGGACCCCTTCAGGGTGGGAGTTGGACTACGCCAGGGCTGCCCATTGTCATCGATTCTGTTCATAACTTTTATGGACAGAATTTCTGCGTGTAGCCAGCTAGTGGAGGGTTTCCGGTTCAGTAGCCTCAGGATTCCATCTCTGCTCTTTGCAGATGTGGTGATCCTGTTGGCGTCATCGTGCCGTGATCTTCAGCTCTCACTGGAGCAGTTCGCAACATTGTGAAGCAGCTAGGATGAGAATCAGCACCTCCAAATCTGAGGCCATGGTCCTCAACCGGAAAAGCTTGGATTGCTCTCTTCAGGTCGAGGGTGAGGTTCTGCCTCAAGTGGAGGAGTTCAAGTATCTCGGGGTTTTGTTCACGAGTGAGGGAAGAATGGAGCGTGAGATTGACAGACGGATTGGTGCAGCATCTGCAGTATAGCAGACTCTATCGTTCCGTTGTGGTGAAAAGAGAGCTGAGCAATAAGGCAAAGCTCTCTGTTTACTGGTCGGTCTACGTTCCTATCCTCACCTATGGTCATGAGCTCTGGTAGTGACCGAAAGAATGAGATCGCAGATACAGGCAGTTGAAATGAGTTTTCTCCACAGGGTAGCTGGACTCTCCCTTAGAGATAGGGTGAGAAGTTCAGCTATTCGGGAGAGACTCGGAGTAGAACCGCTACTCCTCCACGTCGAGAGGAGCCAGTTGAGGTGGTTCGGGCATCTGGTAAGGATGCCCCCATGGCGCCTCCTAAGAGAGCTTTTTTACTAGCCACCATAAGTGCCTGTAACAATTTTACATCATCCCCGTTGGCCAATTTTATCCCCGTCCCAAATACAAAGTCCAAAAGTTTTGTTGTATTTGAATTTTAAATACATCATTTAAGCCCTTATTGATATCAGCCCAATAGCCTCTCACTTTGGGACAATCTCAAAAAATGTGACAGTGATTTACTTCTAGCAAACCACATTTCCTCCAACACTCTGAGTTCCCTTTCCCATATCTGTTTTGATATGGTGTTTTAAAATACCTTATAATATTTTTCCAACAGTGTTCCCTCCACCCCAGCGAGTTAGTTGAGGACCACTGGAAACTACAAATATTCTCCCATTCCTCGACTGTTATTTCTATTCCTGATTCTTGTTCCCATCTTCCCTTTATATGCAGCGTGTCTACCTTTTTAGCCTGTATTAGTATATTGTATATTTTGGAAATAGCTTTGTTAATTGTAGATGTATGGGCCTGCCTTAGAATTTTGAAAAATTCAAGCTCAATCGGTGATAAGTCTAGTACATTACAATTCTCATTATAGTAGGCTCGTAGCTGCAAGAACCTAAAAAAAGTCTGATCGATCTAATAAATGTTCCGTCTGTAGGGTCTGGAAACTTGGTAATATATTCATATGTGTAAAGGAAAAATAGGTTGTCAGTCCCTTTTCTATCCAGGTTTGAAATCGCTTATCCTGTATTTGGTTGAAATTCTGTGTCAAATGCACACAATCTAAATATTTTTAACATGTTTATGATCTCACAGTTATTGACTACTTTCCTCCATATTTTTAGTGTGTTAGTCAACCAGGGGTTTGAGCCCTCCAGTTGTTTCGATACACCCTCGTCCGCGATTCCTGCCTGCAAAGGGAATTTTTTTGAGGAGTCCATTTCTATCATTTTCCATTTGGCTTTAAAATTCTGATTACACCAATATAGCATTATGGATATTTGTGAAGCGTCATAATAAATTTTTTAATTTGGAAGTGCCCCCCCCCCCCCCACACACACACACACACACTTTCCTTTACTCAACTGCAGTGTTGTGAATCTGATTCTTGTTTTTTTTTTTACACTAACATATAAAACGTGATATGCACTTATCCCACTCCTTAAATTGGGTGTCTTCTACATCTACAGGTCCTTCTCAAAAAATTAGCATATTGTGATAAAGGTCATTATTTTCCATAATGTAATGATAAAAATGAAACTTTCATATATTTCAGATTCATTGCACACCAACTGAAATATTTCAGGTCTTTAATTGTTTCAATACTGATGATTATGGCATACAGCTCATGAAAACCCAAAATGCCTGTCCCAAAAAATTAGCATATCATGAAAAGGTTCTCTAAACAAGCTATTATCCTAACCATCTGAATCAACGACGTAACTCTAAACACCTGCAAAAGATTCCTGAGGCTTTTAAAAACTCCCAGCCTTGTTCATTACTCAAAACCGCAATCATGGGTAAGACTGCCGACCTGACTGCTGTCCAGAAGGCCATCATTGACACCCTCAAGCAAGAAGGTAAGACACAGAAAGAAATTGCTGAATGAATAGGCTGTTCCCAGAGTGCTGTATCAAGGCACCTCAGTGGGAAGTCTGTGGGAAGGGAAAAGTGTGGCAGAAAATGCTGCACAACGAGAAGAGGTGACCGGACCCTGAGTAGGATTGTGGAGAAGGGCCGATTCCAGACCTTGGGGGACTTGCGGAAGCAGTGGACTGAGTCTGGAGTAGAAACATCCAGAGCCACCGTGCACAGGCGTGTGCAGGAATTGGGCTACAGGTGCCGCATTCCCCACGTCAAGCCACTTTTGAACAAGAGACTGCGTCAGAAGCATCTCGCCTAGGACTGCTGCTGAGTGGTCCAAAGTTATGTTCTCTGATTACAGTAAATTTTGCATTTCCTTTGGAAATCAAGGTCCCAGAGTCTGGAGGAAGAGAGGAGACACAGAATTCACATTGCTTGAGGTCCAGTGTCAAGTTTCCACAGTCACTGCGGTGCCATGTCAGCTGCTGGTTTTGGTCCACTGTGTTTTATCAAGCGCAGGGTCAATGCAGCTAGCTATCAGGAGATTTTGGAGCACTTCATGCTTCCATCTGCTGAAAAGCTTTATGGAGATGAAGATTTCATTTTTCAGCATGACCTGGCACCTGCTCACAGTGCCAAAACCACTGGTAAATGGTTTACTGACCATGGTATTACTGTGCTCAATTGGCCTGCCAACTCTCCTGACCTGAACCCCATAGAGAACCTGTGGGATATTGTGAAGAGAAAGTTGAGACACGCAAGACCCAACACTCTGGATGAGCTTAAGGCCGCTATCGAAGCATCCTGGGCCTCCGTAACACCTCAGCAGTGCCACAGGCTGATTGCCTCCATGCCACGCCGCATTGAAGCAGTCATTCATGCAAAAGGATTCCCGACCAAGTATTGAGTGCATAACTGAACGTGATTATTTGAAGGTTGGCAATTTTTGTATTAAAAACACTTGTCTTTCATTGGTGGGATGAAATATGCTAATTTTTTGGGACAGGCATTTTGGGTTTTCATGAGCTGTATGCCATAATCATCAGTATTAAAACAATTAAAGACCTGAAATATTTCAGTTGGTGTGCAATGAATCTGAAATATATGTAAGTTTCATTTTTATCATTACAATATGGAAAATAATGACCTTTATCACAATATGCTAATTTTTTGAGAAGGACCTGTATAGGTAATGCTCTGAACACATAAATCAGTCTTGGCAATAGATTCATTTTTATCACATTTATCCTCAAGTTTAGATTAAGGAAGGGGATCAAATTCCACCTGTGTAAGTCTGACTTAAATTTTTCTGTTAGCGGTCCATAATTGAAACGTGATAGTGTTGTAAAGTCCCTTGTCAAAGTTATACCCAAATATTGTAGGGAGTGCGCCTCCCAATCCAGTTCATATTCATTTTTTTAGGGAATTTGGAGGATTACAGTTAAAAGTCAAAACCTGTGTTTTAGATATGTTCAATTTATACCCCGATAGTTTCCCATACCAGTACAGTATTTTCATTAATTCTCCAAAAGACTCCTCTGGGTTTCCCATGTAGATTAGAACATCATCCGCGAACATTGCGGCCTTTTGTTCCTCTCCTGCCATTGAGATATCCCTAATACCATCATTTTGTCGTAGTAACTGGCCCAAGGGCTCTATAAACAAGGCGAACAATATGGGGGAGATAGGGCTCTAAAGTGATTGAATCTGAGAGATCCCCATTTATCTTAATTCGGGCCCTCGGCTTATTGTACAGTGCTTTAATTATTGCTACAAAATCATCTTTAAATTCAAATTTTTCTAGTACATTGTATAGGAAGGCCCATCTGACAGAGTCAAATGCTTTTTCGGCATCCAATCCCACTATCAACGCCTGAGTTTTCATTTCAATTATCCGTCCTATTATATGTAGAGTCTTCCATATGTTGTCCCCAGTCTGTCTTCCCTGGATAAAACCCGTTTGATTTAAATTAATCAGATCGGGAAGTATTTTTTCCAATCTATGGGCCAAGATAGCTGTAAATACTTATAATCAAAATTTAGTACACTAATAGGCCTGTAATTACTGCATTCTTGTTTATCTTTCCCTTCTTTGGGGATGACTGAAATAATCACTTCCCTCCAAGAGGGAGGAACTTCTCCCTTCTGTAACACCCAATTAAAGGTGTTTAACAAGAGAGGGGATAATTCTTGTTTAAGATTCTTATACCACTCTGAAGTATAGCCATCCGATCCCGGAGATTTACCTATCGTTAATTTTGAAATAGCTATATTTAATTATTGTATTGTTACTGGCTTCAAGAGCTTCATTTTGTGTGTTGTTAATTTTAGGGAGGTTAAGAGTGTCTAAAAATTCTTTAATTTGAGTCATCTGAGGCCTGGGGTTCAGAGTAAAGCTCTCTGTAAAACATTTCAAAGCTCTCTTTGATTGTTCCAAACTCTGTTTCCACTATCCTAGTCTGGGAGATTTTTTTATTTTAAAAAATTGTGTTTTCCATTCTCTGCTTTCTTAGCTTGTATTTCAAGAGTTTTGATGATTTCCCTCCTATTTCATAGTATTTTTGCTTCAGAAAAACTTTTTTTTTTAAATCTCCTATGTGAAGATTTCAACAATTTCACCCTGTATTTTCTTAATGTCCTTCTTATCAGTTAAGTTTAACATAGATATATCTGCCTTTTGTAATTGTTTCAATTTCCCCTGTAGATCTGCTAATTTTTGCCCCTTTAATTTTTCCAAGTAAGAAGTCATAAATATAAGCTTACCCCTAATCACCGCTTTTAGAGTATCCCACAGGATCGGCTGCGACACCTCCCGTGTCATTAATTTCCATGTAATCTTTAATCTCGTCTATAATTTTCCCCTTTAGTTTGGGATCATTCAGAATATTGGAGTTAAATTTCCACAGTAAATTTCTAGCCTTCCTTTCTAACAAGATAATGAGTGTTACTGGGCTGTGGTCTGATAAATCTATTGTTTTTATCTTACTATCTTTTATTCTGAATTTATCCACACTAAACATAAAAAAATTATCTATTCTCGAGTAGGTAGAGTGGGGGGTGGAAAAACGAGTGAATTCTCTACTTCCTGGGCGCAATTCTCTCCACACGTCCACCACTCCTAACTCCTGAATCATTGCTTTTACTTTTTTAATTAATGCATTTTCCTGAATATTCTGAGCTGTAGGATCAACTTTGGGGTTCAATCTAATGTTGAAATCCCCCTGCAGATCCCTATACCAGGTGAGTTAACCATTAGATCAAAAACCCCTTTATAAGTTGACCAATCGCTTCCTGGAGGGATGTATACATTAATAATTGTTATTTCTATTCCATCAATTTTCCCTGTTATTTTAATAAACCTGCCCTCTTTGTCTCGTGTCTCTGAAATATGCTCATAATTTACAGAATTCGAGATTAAAATTGCCACCCCTCGCTTACTTCCTTGTTTAAAAGAGGATGAGAATATATATTAAAATCCTCTTCTACATAGTTTTGTGTGTTCAAGTTGGCTCAAGTGGGTCTCCTGGAGGAGAGCAACCTGGGCCTGCTCCTTTTTTAATTTTGACAAAATTTTGCCCCTCTTCACCAGATTTAAAACCCATTAAAGGAAAGAATTTCCAGTGGAGTCCCTGACATTGCAAATCTGTCATTTTTTAGTAGAATCCCGCCTTTTCCTAAATAGCCACAGGTGACTAACAAAACAATATTCAAATAGAACTACAATAAACAATATTAATAAACAAAAAACTCCTCTAGTTACTCCCAACCTCAAGGTCCAGTTATTGACCCACTCCCAAGTTGATGGGTAGCCTCTACCTCCCATCCAGAGCAGGGGGCCCATCTTTATGATAACAGTTTCAGGCATCGTTACTCACCCTTGGTCACCACAAAAGTAAAAATAAATAAAT
>NC_056515.1:16556634-16560847 GCF_014905685.2 Nematolebias whitei
AAAACAGTCCTTCCGTGTGGGGGAGGGGGCTCAGAATCACGGTTAGTCCCAACTTTTTAATTCAGTCCTTCATTTCCGTAATTTACCTTACAGAAAGCCATGAAGACCCGAGCCCCCAATACAGCAGTCCAAATGCCCCGCCCTCAGCTGCACCCACTCAAACACCTGAAACAGTTTGAGCTCCCCTCAACCCCCCCTCCATCAGTCCAGCCTTCGTCCTTTCTGCTTTTACTCTGAAAGGGTCAGCCACAGTCCGACTACTTGGCAAACTTTCATTTTAAAACTTCTGAAGGACCGAAATCCTGAAAGACAAAGAGCTTTAAAGACAAATTTAACAAGAAATAAAAAGGTTATTCTTGTCCTCGGCTGTCTGGGGCATAAAATAAACCAAGAAAAGGAAAACTACAGAATGAGCTGAAGTTAAATCTTAAAACTGAACGATTCCCATGTTGCTAAAAATTAAAGGGAATTCAAATGAATCTAACATCAACTGGTCAAGATGCTCAGGACTTCTACTTCCTGCCTGACTCAGAGACTTCAACTGGAAGCAGAGCGGGCCGCGGCTCCTGTGGTGACTCCAGGAAACAACAACCACCAGAGAACTGGCCTCAGGACGCTAGCCGCCGGCTAGCTGCGGCGGCCGTTTCCTTCATCCGGCAGCAGGTGGTGCCGTGGTCACAGCAGAAGAAGAACAGGAAGCAGGTGAAGGAGCTTGATGATTGGCTAACCTTCCCGGTTCACGCAGAGGTGGTCGGCCACGGGGCCGCGGCTCTGACGGTGTCCCGCGCTTGTGACGAATACGACGAGCCACCTGGTGAACGTCCACGCTCTCATCCAATGGGAAAAGGGTACAGAGCTGAGCGCCGATATCCGGCTGGATCTCCTGCACAACAAACAGAATCGAAACATGTTAGAACAGGTCGTGACCCATCCAGGAGATAAACAGAACTTCCTATTATTTCATGAAGATGTTTCACCTCTAACCCAAAAATAAAATCCTAAAGTACCACCCAGAACCAGAACTGAAAACTATTACCTCTTCAAAAACAAGGAAGTTCCAGTTTTTAACAGAACCAAACCCAAACACGGTGCCGGTGAGCTCACCTGTCCGTCTCGGCCGATCTTCACAGGCTTGCTGTCATTCCAGGGGTTGGACAGGTGGGCCGTCTTTATGAAAGGAAGCTCTCTCCTGGAAACAAAAAGAAGGTCTAAAAACTTTGGACAAAGGTGCAAATTCAGAACTTTTCCAGCCAAATGGGTTCCACATAAACCAAACTGCTGACATGGCAACAACTCTTCTGTGGATCAGAGGTCCGAGCTCATGGGGACAAACCATCACCATTTAAATACACACCACTCATCTTTCACTCTGTTTCATATAAAGGGATAGTCAACTCATTCAGGGTTTGGACGTTCGAGGTAAGACGTATTGTGTCACTTCCTGTTTTCTTGTGTAATTGGTTTGCTCGAGGAGTCTTGTTTATCTGGATTTGTCTATCTTTTGCACAGTTTTTCATTCTAGTACACAAACACACTCAAAATACAGTTGTTTTTCAACTGTTGGAAAGTGCTTGAAACACCTTTTATCTTTCAATATTTCTGTTTTTTATGGGTGTACTTGGGATCTGCTAGCTCTTGCTAGCATCAGCTTAGCATGGTTTCTGGTTCTTGCTCGGCTTCCTCCGTTCTCACTTGCTCTGTGCGTCAGATGTTTAGCTATTCCTCTGCCTCCTTTATCGGTAATGGTACATTAGAGAAACAGGCAGGAAGGTACTTGGTGTGTCATCTGGACAGAGAATGGATGATAAGGAAACCTGGTGGTGGAGTAGTGAAGTGCTGGAAGCTATTCAAAGAAAGAGGTTAGCCAAGAAGAAATATGACAGTGAGAGGACTGAAGAGAGGAGACAGGAATATAAGGTATCTCTTGTAAATGAGTCCTCGTGACTCATTGAGACCAACCAGGATAAATAAAGGTTGAATGAAAATAAGAAGATGAAATGCAGAGCAAAGAGGGAGGTAGCAATGGCAAAGCAGAAAGCATATGAGTTGTATGGGAGGCTGGACACTAAAAAAAGACAAGGAGGACATGTACCAATTCGCCAGACAGAGGGATCAGGCTGGAAAGGATGTGCAGCAGGTTAGGCTTGTTAAAGATTGAAATCGTAGTGTTCTAACAAGTGAAGAGAGTATGATGCGAAGATGGAAGGAGTACTTTGAGGAGCTAATGAATGAAGAGAATGAAAGAGAAAGAAGAGTAGAGGTCATAGAAACTGTGGACCAGGAAGTGGGAAAGATTAGTGAAGGTAAAGTCTGGAAAGTTCTGAAAAAATGAAGAAGGGGAAGGCAGTAGGACCTGATGACATACCAGTGGAGGTTTGGAAATGTCTTGGGAGAGATGGCAGTGAGGTTTTTGACTCAAATACTCAATGGCATATTTGAGGGTGAGAAAATGCCTGAGGAATAGAAAAGAAGTGTACTGGTGTCCATTTTTAAGAACAAGGGTGATGTACAGAGTTGTAGCAACTACAGGGGGAATTAAGCTGATGAGTTATGCAATGAAGATCTGGGAGAGAGTTGTGGAAGCTAGAATTAGACGAGAGGTGACTATCTGTGAGCAGCAGTATGGTTTCATGCCAAGAAAGAGCACCACAGATGCCATCTTTGCTTTGAGAATGCTGATGGAGAAGTACAGAGAGGGTCAGAAAGAACTCCATTGTGTCTTTGTGAATTTAGAAAAAGCATATGACAGGGTGCCGAGGGAGGAGGTGTGGTATTGCATGAGGAAATCTGGAGTGGCAGAGAAGTATGTTAGACTGGTACAAGACATGTATGAGGACAGCAGGACACTGGTGAGATGTGCTGTAGGAGTGACAGATAGCTTCAAGGTAGAGGTGGGATTGCATCAAGGATCTGCTCTGAGCCCCTTCTTGTTTGCTCTGGTGATGGACAGACAAACGGATGAGGTCAGACATGAATCCCCGTGAACTATGATGTTTTCAGATGACATTGTGATCTGTGGTGAGAACAGAGAACAGGCGGAAGAGAACTTATGGCCTTTTTCCATTTGTAACAGTACAGCACAGTTCGACTCGATACAGTTCCAAGGCTTTTCCGCTAGCAATTATTCGTGGAACTGGCCTGTTTTTCAGGACCTATTTCTCTGGGCTTCCAAGTGTACTGTGCTGGCCTTAAAACGTAACGTCAGAACACTATCAGTCACTGATTGGTCAGGGGGTGGAGTCACTGGTTGTTTGAGAAACTTTCACAACAACACGATCCGCTATTTGCAATAACTCAACTCAAGGAGCGACCGGATCTATTTTTAAGATTTTAAAAACAATAATGACAACACCATGATCTAAAGCTGAAGTGCAGGAGTTTTTTGTGTTTGGTGGCTGACAAAATTCAGAGCGAGCTAGATGGAGCTCTGCCGGTCCCCCCAGCCCTCTCCACCGGAGCCTCGGAGCCCCCTCAGGCCGGGGAGCGCATCACCTCCCTGGCTCCGAGCCCCGTCGGTCACTGTGGAGGATTTGCCGTGCTGCCGACGCACAGGAGCACGCAAGGCTTGGGCTCGGGCTCCAGCCTTGCGCTCATGAGGGCTCCGAGCTCCACTGGTCACTGCCGATGACCATACGAGCTGCTGACCCGCAGGAGCACGCGAGGCCGGACCCAAAGCCCAGGCAGGCAGGGGCAGACCGGGACGGGTCTGGGACAGAGTGAAAACGATTTTTAAAAACATTTTATGTATTAGAATAAAGATTTTTTTTTTTTTTTTTTTAATTGATGAAGATTAAAAAATTTATAAACGGTGCCAGCTTTATCATGAAATCCTGTTTTCACTTTAATGACTTTATTACATAATCTGTTAAAGTTAACTCAGCTGAAAAAAAAAAAAATAAAAATTATTGGATCTCTCAGGAATATTTCCCTCAGATATATTTAAAAAAGAGCTACAGCCTTTAGTTCAACTTTATTCTAACACACAGATGTACAAACCACAAAACAAGAACTTGTAAAGCAAAACTAAAACAAAAAAATCTGAACAAGAAACAAAAGCACATATTTAAACCCAACAATAAAAGTAGACAATGAGTGCAAATACATCAAATGATGAAGAAAAAGGTAAACGATTTTAAATATAGACGTTTTTATAGAATCTGCTTCATCAGAGATGTAATGGTGAACTAAACTTCATTAAAAGTTCATTAAGAGG
>NC_056515.1:16560947-16569795 GCF_014905685.2 Nematolebias whitei
ATTTGCACTCTCAGTTCGGCTTTTATAATAATATATGCACATATTCACGCAGGCATACATACTCATAACGTTTATATTCATGTGGGCCCTCACCTATGTGTCCACACATGCATCTACCCATGTCCTTCAGTGTAATCTTCTGTGGTTTTACCTTATTCACCCCTTTCTTACACTTTTTCCACCGTATTCTCCGATATACTTGCAATCGCTCCTTGTAGTTTCCCTTTCTGGTCACCGAGCTCTGCCTTCCTTCCACTTGTTGCCAAGAAGATTTCTGAATTATTTCCAACAGCGTCTTAGGTCGAGCTATTACTTCCACTGGGAATCCTCTTTCCGCCAGGTTCTCCGTCGCCCCCTCCACCGACACATACGTTCTGGCACCATCTTTGAAAAACACCCTCAGACGTGCTGGGTACAAGGTCTGAAATCAAATGTCGTTTGCCTTCAAGATTCTTCGAGCCTTCCCATATTCTTTCCTCTTCAGTAGGATCTTCTGGGCATAATCATGATCCAGTGAGATCTGGTTATTATCCACCGTGAAACCCGTTCTTTGCCATGCCAATCTTAGCTCCTCTTCTTTCATTCTGTAGCTCTGGAATCTAACCAGAATGGATCTGGGTTGAGATGCCAACGGGGGTCGCGGTGCGGGAGCTCGGTGAGCTTTTTCAATTAGCATATCCCTTGAGTCAGGGATGCCAAGATTCCCTCTAAGCAACTTCTCTATGAAGGACACCATTGCCCTTGGCTCCCCTTCAACTCCTTCAGGGACTCCATATATTCTCACATCTTCTCTCCTGGAGCGGCTTTCCTGGTCCGTCAATCTTTCCTGAAGCTTTTCTTGAATTGTTAGCAATCTCGCTAACACCTCATCCATACATTCCAGCTTCTCTTCTGCATCGATAATTCGCACCTCCACCTCATCCAGTCTCTTGTTTATTCTTGCAATTTCGCCTCATATCGATTCAAGTTTTTGACTATTATCTTGTCGAAAGTGTCTTATCTCTAAGTACAATAGCCAGGCACACCGCTTTTTCTCCTCCTTCCTCCATCTCTTTGGCCAGGCCAGCAGCAGCTTGTGCAATATCAGCGGGGCTAGCAGCCTTAGGACTAGCAATAGCATGGCTTGCAACCTCGGCCTCGTATCGCCTTACTCTGTTATCCTTATTCGTAGCGGGGGTAGACTTTTTGCCTTTTTGTTTTGAAGCCATCTCTTCCCCTTCCCAATGCTCTCCACTTTAATATTTCACCCTCTTAATTGACTTAAGGGGAGATTTATTTTCTCTTTGGTGTGGAGACTCAGCCCTTCGCTGCCATCCCTCAGTCACCAGAAGCTCTGTCCTGCTGTACTTGTATGTAAAATAATTACTCCAGTAGGGATTGCTTTTATTACAATATTAAATTTGTTGATAGGGATCATAATGTTATATTTTATGACAAATTCTTCATATGACATTAATGATCCATCAGGGTTGAGCAATTGATGAACTAAATGTTGTGAATAAACTAATTAGGGTAAAATAAGGATTTGTTTTTATGCAAGATGTCTCTATTGTTCCAAATATAATATCTCCGTGGAGAGAAATTATGTTTGTCAATCAATGACCAAGAGAGAAGCGTCTGTTTATGAAAACTGGAAAGTTTTGAGGGGACATTTTCAGCATTATAATTACAAAATAGAAAGAAAATTAGGCCTCCTAATTTAGAGAAAATAAAGTTTGGTATGAAGTTCCAAGGGCAGCACGGTGGCACAACTGGTAGAGCTGCTGCCTCTCAGCAAGCAGGTCCTTGGTTCAAACCCCGGTCCAGGGGCCTTTCTGGGTGGAGTTTGCATGTTCTCTCCGTGCATGCGTGGGTTTTCTCCGGGTACTCTGGTTTCCTCCCGCAGACCAAAAACATGCATGTTAGGCTGATTGGTAACTCTAAATTGTCCCTAGGTGTGAGTGAGAGAGTAAATGGTTGTTTGTCTCGTTTGTCTCTATGTGGCCCTGTGATGGACTTGCGACCTGTCCAGGGTGTACCCCGCCCCTCGCACAGTGATTGCTGGACATGGCACCGGCGACCCCCGTGACCCAAAAAAATGGAATAAGCGGGTAAAGATAATGGATAGATGGATGGATGATGTTCCAAACTGAAGATGGGTTTTTCATAAATTGTTTTAGCCAATTTAATTTAAATGTGTTATTTAAGGCATAAAAGTCCAAAAAGTTGAGGCCACCCTTATCATAAGAGTTCATAATTACAGATTTTTTAATATAGTGTTTGTTCTTCCAAATGAAGTTAAACTGCATCTTGTCAATATCTTTAGAGACCTTTTTATTAACATCAAGAGATAGGGCAGCGTATGTAAGGCGGGAAGTTTTTTTGTTTGTAAGTCACTGGTCTGATGACCATCCCTCACCTGGTCAAAGTAAAGTCTAATGGAGCCCACGTTTGTAGCTCCAACCGCTGTTAACGAGAAGAAGCCGTGCTGCCATTGGCCACTAAGCACCACACGCTCGTTAAGGCAGAAGAGCTCTTTGATGCGACGAGCCACGCCCGGGTTCACAGACATCAACGAACCTGAAGAGGAACACGAGACAGAGATATGGGATGTCAGCACACAGCAAAATGGAAACAAGTGATTCGGTGAACGCACAGACCTGGAAAGTGACGTCGAAGCTCCACCTCCCAGTCAGTAGGTGAATGGAAGCAGTGATAGTCACCTGGAGCCAGGTAGACAACGACATGAAACAGGTCATTATCAGGAGATGACAGGAGGAGATCCCGGAAAGATGAGGAAGATGATACTGAAGACAGAAATACATTATTAGTTGTTTTAGCCTCAGAACTGCAGATCTCAGCATGTCAAAATTAACTTGGTCACATGGAAACACTGAAGAGGTCTGATTAGTCAGAAAGGACCAACATCTGAAGGCCTGGTGATGTGACCTTACCACTGATCCTCATGTGTGGACCCAGGAAGTTCTCAAGACTGTAGGTAACCCCCTTCACCTGTTCCACTTCTGAGTTCTTCACCTGACCAAAATGGAGGATCTTCCCATCAGCTGGAGAGGTCTGGAACCAAAAGACAGACCCTAACCTGGTCAAAAACACCCAGTCTAAATATCTAGCTTGTAGCTAAAAGCTGTGCAACAACCATCACAAAGTATCATCAGACACCTGGGTCTCAGTCTATCAAGTTTTAGACCTGTCTCCCAGTCCAAGACCCAGTTTCACACATGTTCCCCATTTAGAAATCTAGTTTACATTCATGTCTCAGTCTAAGACTCAGTCTAAGACTCAATCAGACTTTCTGTCTAAGACCAAATTCTATATTTGTCTCCCAGTCAACCCGTCAAACACCCAATTCTACAATAGTGCACTAGTTCAAGATCCAGTTTTATACCAGTCTTTCTGTCTACAACCCAATTCCATGTTGGTCTCCTAGGCTAAGACCCTAGGAGAGAGAGAGAGAGAGAGAGAAAAAAAGAGACCCATTTCTACACAAGTGTCCCAGTTCAAGACCCAGTTATATACACCTGTCTCCCAGTCCAAAACGTAATTCTATACCAGTACTCCTGTCCAACTCTTGTCCAAGACTCAATTCTTGACCTTTATTTAACTAGGTAAACCCCATTTGGATCACAGATCTTTTATAAAGGTCCTCCTGGGCCTGAAGGCAGTCTCACATGTTTTTGGAGTGTTGAGGAAACCCAAGTGCTCAAAGAAAAACCCAGACAAAAACAAGAACATGCAAACTCCACACAGAAAGACCATATGTCTAAACCTGGGATTGAAACTAGGACATTCTTCCTGTAGGATAGCAGGGTTAACCGCTAATCCATTGTGCTGCCAATTTGAGCCCGACCGATATGGAAATTTTGGCTATCACCGATACTGATATTAGGAGAAGGATGTTGCAGATAACTAATATAACAGCTGAAAATTGTGAGCTTTGTCCAAATCCAAGAAACTAAATAAGCAGCTACTTTTAAATCTGTTTTAACACTTGGAATCTTGAAACAGTCTTCCTAACGTGCGTTCAAATTTTCTATCCTCCACTTTTCACCATAAAGTTATCAAGTGTGTAACATAAATATAAATCAAACAAAGAAACGTCCTTTCCTGATCATTGTCAAACAGTCATTCATATAAGGGGAAGGTATAATTTGTATTGACCACAGAAGTGATTTTTTTTCTTTGCAGAGAAGTAAAGATTTCAGACAAACAATGCATTTCATCGAGGACAACAAAGATAACGTTACTAACACTGATATATATATATATATTTATCTCTATGTTAGATTTATTGTTCTGGATACATTTTTACAAGGCAATAACCTATGCTAGGTTATCTAAACATTAGCTTGCTAACTTGAGAGACATGTAGCTAATGACAAGTGGGTTGGAGGATTGAAGAGAATTTATTATTGTTGATTAATTTTTTTATAGATCAGTTAAAATAAACTTACCATGCTCTGTTCAGCAAAATATGCTACACAGTACTGCTCCCTACTTTGGCTGTGCTGAAAGTGAAACCTAAAGTGCACGGCCATGACTTGAAAGTAGTCCGCATGCACCCTCTGCTGGATACATTGTACAATTACACAATTTGCGAGTAAGGACACGGCTCGTTCCCAGCATTTTAGGGGTGAAAATTACAAGTGTTTATATCTGTGCATAATGGGACAATTATCACCGATACGATCGGTCCTCAAATGCATATATCGGCCTAAAATATCGGCTCTACCGATATATCATTCAGGCTCTACTGCCAATTCTATGTTCTACATCAGCCTCCCAGTCCAAGACCCAGTTCTGTACCAGTCTTTTTGTTGAAAGCTAAATTTTATGTTGGTCTCCTAGTCTCAGACCCATTTTTACACCCTCCTTCTTCTAGTTATAAACAAGTCTCTCTCTAAGATCCAGTTCTATGTCAGCCCTCATTTTACAACTGTCTCAAGGTTTCACAGCCTTTTTCAGACCTGCAGACAGAAAAAAAGGTTACCAAGCAGGAGGCGGAGCAAACTGGTCTGACAGCAGGTTTGAGACGTCGACGAAAAAATTCACCCAGGTTTTTGTAATGATGTAAATCCTCCACTGCTGCCTCCTAGCGGACAAACACAAATAGTTAAAAACAACAAACATTAAACAAAGCAAATAGAACTAATCTGGTTTTGAATCCCAACCTGCATATTGACCCCAAATGTCCAAATGTAGAGTGAGAAGATGGGTTTACGGAGCCAGGTTGGAAGCTCCACGCCATTCAGACGACCCCAGGTGCGAGAGAGAAGTCGAGTCGGGAAGGAGCGGTACAACGCCACCTTCAGGAGAAAAAAAAACTACAGCCTTACAATCAATTGGTTTTAAGGAAGGAGCGGTACAATGCCATTTTAAGGAGAGAACAAACTACAGCTTTATGATTATCTGGTTTTAAAGGAGGAGCTGTAAAATGTTACCTTTAAGCGGAAAAACTACCGCTTTACAATAATCTGATTTTAAAGAAGGAGTGGTACAACACCACCTTCAGGTGAGAACAAACTACCTCTTTATGATTATCTGATAGTAAAGGAGTGGTACAACGTCACCTTCAGGGGAAAACACAAACTACAGCTTTATGATCAAAAATTGTAAAATCAGGTCATCAGAGATTAATAGAGCAAAGTTCAGAGTTTGGTCCTAGTTGAGTTTCTGCAGGCCAGGTTCAGTTCTGGCCATTTTAAGTCAGCGTCTGGTCCTGGTTATGGTCTTGGTGGTCAGCATCTGGTTCAGGTCAGAGTCTGGTCTTGGTTTTCAACTGAAGGAAACCGATCGACAAAGACTTTTAAAATTACTTTTAAAACAAGACTCAAAACAGGATGTACAAATATGGCCACTGCTCTTCCTCCCACTTTCCCATCATCCAATTAGAATCCTTCGTCACAGCTGCTCTTACCCGATTGGCCAGTGGCCGCAGGGCGTTGACAGACAGAATGAAGCCAAGGAAGGCGATTGGCCGGCAGTGCCAAGGGGCAGGGTGACAGACACCATTACTGAGCGTACTCAAACGATGACGGAGAGCCAATCGAGGTACCCGGAGCCTGATCATGAGATTTAACCAGAATGTCAAAAAGGGGTGGGGCTAAAAGGAAGTAGGTGGAGACACAGTGGTCTTCTGATAGAAACAGGAAGAACTGAAAATCCACAAAATAAAAAACAATTAAAGACAACATAAACAGCAAATGTGTACAGGTGCAGGGTGGGCGGGGCTTTGGAGAGAGGTGGAGGAGAAATCACTACAGCAGCAGAACATTTTCCAACAGCTGACAGTCCCCAACAAACAGTTCATTAGCATCAGTTTTACTGTGAACAAGGCCAACTGTTTATCAGCTGTCGTGTAGTTCAGAGGTCCCTGACCCTGGTGATCTTGCAAGTTTTAGATGTGTCCCTGCTTCTACACAGCTGACTGAAATCAATGAGTCATTGACTGGGTTCTGCTAAACCCGATGACTTTCTGAGCACGTAATTCAATTATTTGAATCAGGTGTGTGGAAGCAGCTAAAACATGTAGGACAAGGGACCACCAGGAGCAGGGTTGAGGGCCTCTGATGCAGTCGTCTGAAGCTACTGTGGAAAAACAGGCACAGAATTTAGACCAATCACAGAGCGGCGCCGGAAGACGTGTTGGTGATAGCAGCTAGCTAGCCAGGTTAGCACTAGACAAGCTGGGAAGAAGCTAACGACTCTAAGCGAATGATGAGAAGTCTCCATAGAATCCACACACACATCCCATAATCCGCTTTAATCTGAACAATACCCCTTATAATCTCTCTCTCTGCTTGTCTATTCAAACGTCTCTCATCTCAAATCTGCTGACAACTCTCTCACTTTGCTTTAATGTGTCTTGTCCTTTGGAACAGATTAGAGATTATATCTTCAGGAAATGTTTAGTTTGTCTTTAATGAGTTAAATTTAAAGTTTTTATTTTCGAACAGGACACAAATCCATTTCCCTTCCAAACATGTCAACATGGACATTTTATTCTTAGACATTTAGACAAAATAAACTCAATCTTGTTTTTAGAAAACAACCTAAACTCACCGTTCTGTTTTTACCTGTCTGGGTTTGAGCAGAAACTTTAATCGTATCTTTTCGATTCTTGTGTTTAAAATGTTATCAGGGATTACAGGTTTATTAAAGATGTGTCCGTCCGACCCAGACCTCTGACCCTCAGACAGAAGCTGACTAGACAGATCAATAACAGAACATAAGTTTGGCTGATTTACTAAAAATCAATTGCAAAAGATTTTAAGGCAAACTGCAGCTTCTCAGTTAATTCAGTCATTCCACCTTAAAAGCTGCTACCTTAACAAATTCAACAGGTTAGTGTCAGCCCAACCCTGATCAAATTAAAAATAATATATAAAGTTTAAATCCAGCCTGACAGTCTGTCCCAGTTCCTCCTCTTCTGTTTTATCTCCACTCCCACCTGAATCGTGCCGTGGCTCTCATTCCCACTCCTCGTCTTCCTCCATCTCTCTCACTCTCACCATCGGCCACACGCCGCCTCACCTGCCTCAGCAGGTCTCGCTTCTGCCGCGTGCTGCCACCGTCACCGCGGCGATGGCAGAAGAATCTCACCATGAACGAACGTTTGAAGCAGAGGTCGCCGCTGGAGGCCGAGCCGGCCGCCGACACATTAGGACGAAGAGTGACAGAGAGGAAGAACTGACGAGTGCTCAGAGCCAGAACACAGAAGAAGAAGAGGAGACAGATGGTGAGGCATTAATGCTGAGAGGCTCCGCCCCCTCGCCTTTCTTACACCGTCGGAATAAAGAACAGAGTGGGCAGCTCACAGACAGATCAATGATGATTATCAGTCACACTCCTTGCAGCTGATCCATACAGCTATTGATCAGAGAAAACTGATGAACGGGTCAAATAGGTGCAGTCTGGTCAAATCAGAATGAGCCTAGTTACTGTCGGACTAAACAGATCAGACCATCTGTAAATGGACCAATCAGAAGGCGAGGAACAAAGTCATGTGAGCAGTCAGTGTAACATCACTCTCACCTTTCACCCAGTAAACCAATCGGTGTGCTCAGATCAGTCAAGAGTGATGTCATCAACTCTTGTCAAAACTACTGGCTGACTGTCGACACAAATGCTTCTACATAGGTCACATAAGAGGAGGAGCTTGCCTCAGAACCTCTTCGATAGGCCCGTCCCCTCGGTTCTGTGGTATTTTTTAATTTACCTTAACGTAGCTCCACCCCCTAAAAAGGACAGAAAAAGAAGCAGCATTTTCAAACCTACCTGTGAGGGCGTGGCCACATGGGGTGGAGCGCCACTGCTCTGTTGGCTCCTCCTCTTGTAGTAATAGTAACCAAGGTAACCGCTTCCTGTGACAACAAGGAGAGGGAGGGGCCGAGGTCTGGGTAGTAAGCGACGACCTGAGACAAGAGGAGGCTGATTGGTCAAGAGCAGCAGCAACAACAACAACAACAACAACAACAACAACAACAACAACAACAACAACAAAGTACAGAAACAAAAGTAGCAACAAAAACAACAACGTTATAAGAAACAACAACAGCTCTATAAAAAACAACAGCAACAAAAAACAACAACAAAAGCAGCAACAGAAACAAAAACAAAAGCTACAGTAAAAATAACAGAAGAAAAAGTAACAACAGAAAACAACATTATCAGTAACTAGAGCAAAGCTACAGAAACAACAGCTGCTTCAGAGTCAAGAACAACAGCAAAAATAAAAACATCAGCTATAGAAACAGCAGCAGCAGCTGGAGAAACATTACATTAACAGCAGCTATAGAAATAACAACAACAGCTATAGAAACAACAACACAAACAAACAAAGCAGCTATAG
>NC_056515.1:16569805-16585690 GCF_014905685.2 Nematolebias whitei
CTATAGAAACAGCAACAACATTAACAGCAGCTATAGAAACAACAACATCAGCAGCTACAAGAACAACAACCGTTGCAGAAAAATAAACACAAGAGCAACAACAACAAGCGGTACTACAATGTCACTCTGAGGGATTTGAAAAGTGAATGTAGTTTTGGAGATGAATGTTTTTTCTGGACTGGAATTGAACAGAGGATTGTGTAAACCTAAATGTTTTGCTGCAAGGTATTCAAGTGGGGAGCAGTTACACTGTGGCAAAGAACAGAGGGAGGTATTATTTTATTTTTCCTTGTCCGAGGCTTCACAAAGTGACGGATTAATCTTCAACCGCCCCAAACATTTACGGAAAGTATCTTTTTAAGCAGTATAAAATCTATAGTTCCTGAAATGACTGAGGCGATCAGTTTCCATTTAGCAACAACAGAAACAGCAACAACACAACTGCAATAAAACAAGACAATAATAACAACAAGAAAAACAAGCAGAGGACGTGAAGGAACTCACTGGTGCTCAGGCTGCGACATTGGCTGCAGCTCAGCAACAAAACCCTGAAATACAAAAAGGTTGTCAATGTTCAGGAAGGGGGCGGAGCCACTGTTTATCCTAATCACCTGCACAGGTGAGCCTTGTGTCTGACATGAGAGATGTCAGATACAGATGTGTGCATTTACAACAAAACATGTTCAGCAGATCCAGAATCTGACAAAAAGCAGAATTACTTAAACGAGAATTAAAGAGGACAGCTGGGCTTAGTGTCAGACAATCCAAGACTAATCTGGTTCTGGACACCAAGTCCAGCTGGACAGAAGCAGCTCAGTCAAACCAGTTTCAAGTAATCCTGTAAGCAGGTTTTTAATCTAACGATGATGAAGGTCTGCAAGTTCAGTGTACCAGGACCAGGTGGACTGGTCCAGGACCTGATGGACAGTTCATTGGACCAGGACCAAGTGGACAGATTCAGTGAACCAGGACCTGATGGACAGGTTCAGTGTACCAGGACCCAGTGGACGTTAATTGGACCAGGACTTGAAGGACAGGTTTAGGGGACAAGGACCTGATGGACAGATTCAGAGGACCAAGACCCTGTAGACAGGTTCAGTGGAATCGGACCCGGTAGACAGGTTCTATGGACCAGGACCCGGTGGACAGGTTCTATGGACCAGGACCCGGTAGACAGGTTCTATGGACCAGGACCCGGTGGACAGGTTCTATGGATCAGGACCCGGTGGACAGGTTCTATGGATCAGGACGCTAATTTCTGCTCCGGGAATATTTCATATCTATGAATCAAAATGATCCGGTTTATATTTCGGAACCAGAACCTGAGAAGTTAAAAATAGTCACATTTAACTGAATTTTATTTTAGACTAAACGCGAGTGTTTATGTTCATTTTATCTCATGTTTCTAATAGTTTCATTTCTGACCTTCTATTTACTGTCAGCGGGAAAAACAGCCACTTCCTGGAACATTTCTCAGCTCAGAACCCGAACCGGGCCACTGTTCGCCTCCGTGCCCATCCTGCTCTGCCGTGAACCCGCGGCGCACACCGAACAGAACCAAACCCGTGGTTCTTAAGAGTTATTAATACCTGTCGCTGAGTTGAGAAGCTCCGCTGAATCTGTAGAAGGCCGCCGCCATGACACGTCCCCGGAAGTGACGTCTTACGCTGTACGTCAGAAATGTTGTTGTTGTTCTTGAGGTTTTATTGGCGGTTGGCAAAAAACATTGAGGTTGCATTACCGCCACCTACCGGTATGGAGTGTGGCTCAAAATGTCTCTTTTATTCTCTGCTATATTCTATTAATCACCTTTGTTTTCCAGAAAAATCTAATTGAAATCTGAGTACTTTTACCATCTGAATTTCCCTGTAGTATATTTATTAAATTAAACTTTTCTTTATTTTCCCTAAATTCTTCCAACATTAATCTCCTTTCTCTCACATATCTTCTACAGACTAAAATAATATGTTCTATTGTCTAATTTTCTCCACAATATTGACAGTTTCCTGTATTATGTTGCTGTATTCTGTACAGTGAACTGTTAAGTCCATTATGTCCAAATATTAACCTAAATGTTTCTCCTCTCTTCTATTTTTTCTTCCTACTCTCATTTTTCCTATTCTTTTTTGAATCCTGTAATACCACCTTCCTTTGTTATCTTCATCCCATTCTTTCTGTCACCTTTCCCTCAGTTTTTGTTTAATTATACTTTTTGCTTCTGATTTGCTTGTACTCACTGTAAAATTAACTTGTCCTGTTCTAAAAGAGTTCAATCTGGTCCTCTGGACATTCAAAAAAACAAAACAAAGCAAATCAACTAAAAAATGTAGAAACGTTTCGTCTCTCATCCGAGAGACTTCCTCAGTCTGAGGTGCTGTATTCAGCTCAGTCTCTTAAATAGCACCTTCTCAGAGTGGATCAACCAGTTTGCTTCTGACAACCAAAACCAGCTGATCACATGCTCAAGAAGGACCATCAGCCTAACAATGGATCATTAGCACACTGATGGCTGTTTACTATTCACAGAGGGCTGAGTGATACTAGCAATCACAGCATTGTAAGAGGGGGACAGTTGAACCCGGAGGCCTCCACCCCTGTTTAATGATTGTGGAAAATAAATAATTGTTCTAAACTTAAATAAAAACTCTTAAAAGAAAACCAGAGACATTTCTCTTTTAGCTCAAAACGGAGCGCGAGGTTTATTCTTTCTGCAGAAAGGAGTTGCTGCCTGCGTGGTCAGAACACAGCACACTGGGTTCTTAAAGAGACAGTACATATTATTTATACATGTTTCGTGCGTCACAATAAAATTCTATCATAATGGGGAGGATAAGTTCCTCAGGTTGACACTATACACAAGTTCTTGTTATCAGTACGAGATGATGTTATTCTTCTTGTTGAAGCCGTGTTCTGTAACAAGTCTTCTGTCCATGTGACTAGAACATTCTGAAAAACATTGTGGATCTGGTATTTTTTAATTAGATTTGTAACAGTCTTTTTTCATGAGCTAGAACATTCTGAAAAAGAAAAACATTTTGATACGAAAAGCGTAAAGTTCTGTATCTTTGCCTCTTCTGCAGGTGGTGGAATACAAGGACGTTTGCAGGAGCAGGACAAAAGTTCACATTTACAAGAGTTTACCAGAGTTCACATACACACACCAACTTTGAAAGTCTGCAGAATGAGCATGGATTAAATAATATTTAAACAATACATGTTAGTTTATTAATTTTTTCACAATTTTCCCCCCTTTTGTTCCAAAGGAACAACAAAATAAGAAAACAAGGTGAATAAAATATATATATATAAGTATAGACTTTGAAAGGGATAAACATCAAGTTCAGTGCATCACTTGTGGTTTGGCACAGGACCATCATAAACTTCAAATGGAAGTTGCAAGAGCTGTTTTTTTTTTTTTTTGGGTTACAGACCCTGTTTAAAAGCTTATGCGTACAGGTAAGAAACTTCAATTTAATTCAAAACATGAAAATATACAAAGAACATAAAGGAGGGCATACTGTTTTAGTCAAAAAGTATTAACATAAAATATAAAAAGAAGAAAACATAAAATTTTTATTTAAAGCATAAAACCAAAATATGAAAGATTAAAAAATGTCTTTTAGTTCTGGAAATGTTGTCCAGTGTACTCATGGTCTTCTGGTCTAAGCCTAAGAACACAACTTTGGACGACTAAGACTACTAAATCTAGGAATTCTAGTCTAGATGGAATGGGTGAAGTTTCAGTCATCAGGGAGTGTCCGCCTCTGTCAAAGTCAATTACAAAGATGTCATCGGTGCAGGATGTGTCAATCTCAAGAATGGATTGATGTTCTCTAACTGTAAAACGAATTTTCATTTTATCTTAAAACAAAAGTGTTGTAAGAGGAAAATAAAACCAACAACTAAAACGGAAATGTATGCAAAGAATGCAAAAAGTTTCCACTGGTACCGCATGGAGTTCATGATGGTTGTTTGTCTGTTGGGTATCAAACGTCTATCTGTTCTGCCTGCCTGATCAGTTGGAGGGTCTAGGTACCCCGCCGCCCTCACTGTGAGCCTGAGCTCTATCAGTGGGTGGTGAACGTGAGTGGCGTAGATTCCTCGTGGGTATCAAGCCTTTCAGACTCCGATACTTGTTGCACCCGCGGTGGCACCCAGCTCTTAAGCTCTGGTGCTTCTTTTCCTCTGGGCTAGTTCTCGATATCCTGGTTTCCGTCCGGTTGAAGAGGGGCAATGGGGACGCTGCCTCACCTGGTTTTGACGCCAGTGAGTGTGCTGTCCTGGTTCTGTTAGGTTTGGTCGTGGCCTAACAGACCGCTGCCTCAGCTACCCGTTGGTGCTGAGTGACTCTTCGGTTCTTGAGCTTGAGGTGGGAGCCCTTGTTCGTCCACAAGGGTCCTTTGGTGCTCAGCGGGATTCGGCCCGCGGAGTTATCTTCATGTAAAGTCCTCAGAACTGTATCAGTTTGATTAAACATTCTAAATGACGTGTGTGTATTGGGACAAAACTAAAATCAGTTTGACGCGTCTTCTGTTCTTCACGGTCAGGGCTGGTAATCTTCCGTCCTTACCCGATCCACCCGACCGACTTCAGGCAGAGCGGAGACTTCTTCTCCGATGTTTGCTACTGCCTTTTCCAACCAGAACAAAGGGGCAAAGAATGAGCTCCCACGAAGGTCCTGTCACCTCCTCCAGGTGTAGTGGGGAGCTGTCTTCAGATCATCCTCCATGTGGACCAGCGATCGATTCCTCTCCTCTGCAGGGATGCCCTGGTGGGGTCGTACAGGTGCCACTCTCCTTCTGGGGACCGATGACATATGATGTTCTGTCCACCACCTGGTGGGGTCTTGTCCTGTCCCTTTTTTCAGCAGGACTCAGTCTGATGTGAGTTTGTCTCCTCGGTCAGAGTTCCTCCCTCCTGATGAGAAAAGCTGGACACGAAAGCTCGCGAATTGTTAAACACCCTGCATGGCCTTTTGATTATTCTATCTGTGGGATCCATGACCTGGGCCTGGAAAAACTGACTGTGGTTACTTCTGTAGTGAATGAAACCTATTTCTGAATTATTGGACACCCTGATGGTTACTATTGCTACTGATAGGTGTATTATTAAACTGTAATGTTATCCTAAAACAGAATTAGTAAAACTAAAATAAAATGCTATTCTTACATGCATCTGTTCACTTGAAGCTGAATTGTGTTACATACTGGACTTCTCCAGGTATACCTGTGTGCTCTCATCCCATCTGTCACCCTTACAAGCCTTCGTCGTCAACCGGTCTACCTACAATTAAAATTAAACATACACAATACAACAATAACAATAATAATCATCCACGCCGGCCCCTCTTCCTGTGGAATTAAATCGCTTGCGCCAACAGCATCAATCAAAATACAATATAACTTAAAGGCTTAACCAACTGACATACAACATTGTGAGAGAAAAAATATTTCATCTTCCATCCTCCATCCAGGTACCTGTCTGTGCTAGAGAAGGGAAGAATAGCAAGGAAGAACAATTGAACTATAAGTCCAGTCCAGTCCAGTCAAGTCAGTTGTGTTTAAAATTATCAAACCACCCCATTTCCCTTTAACATTTGCTCAAATCCACCTCAGGCTAGGGGCGTCCCCCTTTCTGGAATCTGTACACATTACAACAAAGAGAAAAAAATACTTCTGTTAACCTGATATACATATATACAAGTGCAACGTGTTATGTAGGTTTCTGATTTATTCATTTCCCACTGTCAATTTGATTACCCTACATGATATGATCTTTTAATCGCCTCAGAAGAAGTTAATTTTGTATAATTTGTAATGATCTATGAACTGCTTCCTGCTCAGAGCTGCCTACACACCTCCCCCCTTTTTGAAACGGCATTGTTTCAAATCTGAAGCATTACCGTCTGCAATCCACTAACACTCAGATTGAGTATTAGTTACAGAACTAAAAATATGGTGTAGTTTTAAACTTCCCACTACTGTTATTCAACCCAGGTTTTGCAAACAATTACCCAACTACAACCCAAGCTCCCCTATAAATTAGCAAAAGTTAATCATTGAATAAATTTCTTCTCTTGTATCAAACCAGACCCACCAAAATTAGCCCCTTCAAGGCAAAGACAATCATCCAGTGTTATTTTAGAAAACCTTAGTGAACTGCATCCAAATCAGGTCTCAGGTTTCTCCTGAATGAGACTTCCTGACCTGTATAAACGGAAAGTTAAAATCAATATTTTCGTTCAGGGGTGTGGAGCATTTGAGGTAATAAAACAATTTCCATCTCAGAGCAGTCGGAGCAGGTCGATTCGTCTAGCACTCCCACCTCTGTACGTCTGTGTCCTGTTGTGGCACCTGTTTTAAAATGAGTCTATGTGAGTGATTATTATCAAAGCCAGCTGCAGTTTTTGATCCTGACCCCAAAGCGCCTAGAAGACCATCACAGAACAAAATGTGGGGTCGACACCTCCGTCCGGCTGCAGTTGATGTTAGTGACCTTGGGCAGAGTGACCACCAGTTCGTCGTTCAGCCTTTCAGTCCCCAGATGCGTCTCCCGTCTGATTGAAGACCAGCTCAGTTTTGTGCAGCAGTTCATATCTCAGCATACCGCAAGTCGTGACTGGATGTTCTTGCTGTGTACAAACTCCATCACCCCCTCTGGACAGTTAGTTCAGTTTGCTCTTGGACTGTTAGATCTTTGAAAAGTCACGTTACTTGGCTGAAAAGTTCTTTGTTGCTTTGTCAGATGTGCTCGACTGACAACTTATTTGAACCGTCCCATTGCGTCCCATTGGTCAGTTTCACAGACCCCAACGTCAGCGCCCACCTGAACACATCTGTATCCGATCCGGCCCCCGGCACTCGAGAGTCCTGATCAAAACTCAGATGGATGCTGTATGCAGTTAAATGCTACCTTCCATGTTTTGTGGGCCTAAGTAGACTCATCTTCCCACTCCAAAGTTCTGTCATCTCTAGCTGCAGAGAAGAAAAGAAATAATCAAATTATTAAAACCAGATTCAACATTCAGCTGTTATCCACATTAATTGTTAGTTAGCAAGTTTTATTCTGGGACCACAGCGTTTACCCCAACGGAGTCATTCTGGTGTTCTGGATCGTACAATAGATGTTTTAACCGCTCAATTACACAAGAGTGAAAGCTTTAATTAAACACTGCACAAGCCAATTCTTTACGCCTACTGCATAAAATATTCCCCTCCAAACAATGTCCTCCATCTTGTAGAGTATGTGTGTTGACACATCACCTGACAGTGAAGTCCACTCCCAGGGCCACATTAACGTCCAGACCTTGTAAATTTAGGCAGCATGTCAATATGTAATCACTTATTGTAATCATCTCTTGTCATAACTATGCTTTCCCACTGTATCACAAACAAGATACTTTTAATACCAATCAATTAAGACTATGTATACCCTTCAAGACATCACAGAGTCCATTATCACTGCACAAAAACGTGTACATGCCCTTTGTTCACAAAGTACAACTTCTTAAACTCACCATGTACACCTCTCTGTTGTCCTTTTGCACTCCCAGGACCTGTGTGAAGTCTCAAATAATAAAGTTAAAATCACGGCGTTTACCCACTAGAATTGTCGTCGTCCCCTAAATAACCTAGTCCCTGCAGCTCTCAGAAGGAAACAGCTCCCAAATGCTAAACATTTCCAATCCGTGATCAACTCATGTGGACTGATTTCTTAAACTGAAGTTTTTCAATTCGAATACACTTAAGATTGATTTATTTAACCCAAGTATTTACAATTTGAGTTTAGTTATGGCTGTATAATTTAATCTATTTTTTTTTTCAATTTGAGTTTAGTTTCCTAACGTATTTAACTTTTCCAATTTGAGTCCGGCAAGGTATTGTTTGACCAGAATAAAATTCTATATTTTACAAGTGTCAAGGATTTTGTCCCTTACTCATTTTAATCTGTTGTTTCGCAGTTGAGTTTAAAACCTGAGTTTATTGTCAATTCCAAGAAGAAAGTCAATCTAATTTGTTCAGGACCACCAAGACCACCTCTACAATATTTATCTTCCACTCGTTCGCTTTGACATCTCAACCCTCTACTGTCCAAGCTGACTCCAAGATGATTCAACCTTCTCCAGCAGACTCACTCTGACTCCATCTCCTGGTTAAATACAGCTCGTACACGTGATGTCCCCTCTTTCCTTGAGATTCAAACCATTCTCTGTTTCAGAGTTCACTGCCTCCTTCCTATCATACAGAAAATTGTTTCGTTTAACCTTGTGTCTGCTCCCATCGCCGTTTCTGTCTGGCCTCCGACGGCTATCAGCAAATATTTGAAAGATCTTCAGCTATCCCTGTTCCCATATCAGATACCATTTAGCTGTGACACGCCAATCAGCTATATTTTAAATTAATCCAACTTGTACAGCCTAAATCATTAAAAATCAAGCTCTACCCCCCTTAATTCTGGTACATAAAGCTCATTTCCGCTTGTTTGTGCTAGTGGCCCTCTGATCTAAAACTAATTACCTCCTGTTCATTTTGATACTCCCTATAAATCATGCAATTTGCCTCTGATATGATCCTATAGATTGTCCACAGGCTTCACCTGTACCACATTCATGAGTTTCACACCTGATAACAACATTCACACACCCAGGCATTCAAATATGTTATTGTCATTCCCTCCTGGCCGCAGCCTTAATAAAACAAACACAAGTCTGGTACGGAACAACCCAGCGGCCAGACCCGTCCTTGCCTCACAGCAGCGCCCCCTCCCGGTCAGGACACGGAAGCACCGATCACACAAGACACCTCTGACGCAGAAACGAAGACAAAACAAAACACGCATAAGCCTTCACCTCGTGTGTGGAACAAAGAAACGCTCCCTTCCCCCACACGAGTGCTTTACCACACACACGCGGCTCCCATTTTTATCTTTAAGACGAAACTATTTTATTTCCTCAGCCGTCTTTATAAAGACGAGCCTACACTCGGTTTTCCTAGAGAAAACTTACCTCGGTTTTCCTAAAGAAAACTTACCTCGGTTTTCCTAAAGAAAACTTACCCTCGGTTCCTACTCTAATTTTCAGAACTTACACTCGGTCCTCCTAATGAGAACTTACCTCGGCTTTTCCTAATGAAAGCTTACTTATTTTATGAGAGAGCGATCTTTTTGACGGAGTCGTGTCTGTCCACCCGCTTGCTAGCTTAGCGCTTTTTTTTTTTTTTTTTTTTTTTTATTTATTTACCTTATCGTAGATGTGTCTCTGGTTTCCTGTTTTCGAATACGGCTGGAGTCGATCCTCCCCCCGGAGAACCAGACGTCCTCCCGCTCCCAAAACGTCCTAGTTGGAGGGTCGGAGGTCCGGTGATCAGCCTCGTCCGATTCTCCGTAGGCCGGACGAACTCTCAGGCGTATCCCAGCGGTGCCTCCAAACTTTTGTGGAAAATAAATAATTGTTCTAAACTTAAATAAAAACTCTTAAAAGAAAACCAGAGACATTTCTCTTTTAGCTCAAAACGGAGCGCGAGGTTTATTCTTTCTGCAGAAAGGAGTTGCTGCCTGCGTGGTCAGAACACAGCACACTGGGTTCTTAAAGAGACAGTACATATTATTTATACATGTTTCGTGCGTCACAATAAAATTCTATCATAATGGGGAGGATAAGTTCCTCAGGTTGACACTATACACAAGTTCTTGTTATCAGTACGAGATGATGTTATTCTTCTTGTTGAAGCCGTGTTCTGTAACAAGTCTTCTGTCCATGTGACTAGAACATTCTGAAAAACATTGTGGATCTGGTATTTTTTAATTAGATTTGTAACAGTCTTTTTTCATGAGCTAGAACATTCTGAAAAAGAAAAACATTTTGATACGAAAAGCGTAAAGTTCTGTATCTTTGCCTCTTCTGCAGGTGGTGGAATACAAGGACGTTTGCAGGAGCAGGACAAAAGTTCACATTTACAAGAGTTTACCAGAGTTCACATACACACACCAACTTTGAAAGTCTGCAGAATGAGCATGGATTAAATAATATTTAAACAATACATGTTAGTTTATTAATTTTTTCACATGATGGACGGTTTCTTTTCACAAAGATGGCCTCCTTTACTCCTCTCTCAAACCATCGTTCCTCTCTGTCCAGGATGTGAACATCTTCATCCATGAAAGAGTGACCGCTGGCCTGGAGATGAGTGTAGACCGCAGAATCCTGGCCTGATGATGTTGATCTTCTGTGCTGGTCCATCCTTTTGGCCAGTGGCTGTTTAGTTTCCCCGATGTAAGACTGATCACAGCCCTCCTGACACTGAACAGCATACACAACATTACTCTGTTTGTGCCGGGGGACTGGATCTTTGGGATGAACCAGTCTTTAATGTATTTTGGGGTTTAAAAGCCAGTGCCTACTTTTTTTTTTTTTTTAAACGTCTCAGTTTCTCTGATACTCCCTCAACATATGGAATGACCACTGGTCTGGGTCTGGGTTCCTCCTTTTCACTTGATGGCTGACTGGAGTCCTGTTTGGGTTTCTTCTCTGCTTTCAGGAAGGCCCAGTTAGGATATCCACATTGCTCTAGAGCCTGTTTTGTGTAGGATTTCTCCTTCTGCCTGGCTCCTGAGCTAGTGGGGACGCTGTCTGCTCTGTGATACAGAGTCCTGATGACTCTTAACTTGTGCTCCAAAGGGTGATGGGAGTCAAACTGCAAATACTGGTCTGTGTGGGTGGGTTTGCAGTACACCTCAGTTTGCAAATGTCCTCTATCAGAGACTGAGACCTCACAGTCCAAGAAAGCCAACCTGCCATTTTTTACATCTTCTCGTGTGAACTTGATGTATTTATCCACAGAGTTGATGTGGTCAGTAAAATGTTGGACTTCCTGAGATTTAATTTTAACCAAGGTGTCGTCAACATACCTGAACTAATGACTTGGTGGTGTCCCTGAAAAGGACGTCAAGGCTCTCTTTTCTACCTCCTCCATTGACAGGTTGGCAACAATAGGAGAAACTGGAGACCCCATAGCACACCCATGTTTCTGCCTATAATATTGCTCCCCATATGTGAAGTAGGTTGACTGCAGGCACAGTTTCAAGAGTTGACACAATTGTTCTGTGGAAAGCGTGGTCCTGCTGCTCAGAGTGGTGAATGTCCAGAGGACCATATTTAACTCTTTTAGATTTTTCTACCTGGATTATTGAGCATGCATCAGGATAACTTGTCCTGTTGTTGCCTTTTTTTGCTTCCCTATCTGCTATTTCGTTACTCTTAATCCCAATGTGAGCTGGAACCCAAATAAATATAACTGTTAACATCATTTGTATCCTGAATAATGTTTGCTGTATTTCTATTAAAATGTCTGGTCTACTGTCTGAGTGGTTGTATTTTAAACTGGTTAATGCTGAACTAGAATCTGAGCAAATTATTATTTTAAAGGTCTCATTTCTTCTATCCATTGTATTGCTAATAATAATGCTAATATTTCTCCTGTGTATACTGATAACCCATCTGTAACTCGTTTTCCTTGTCTTATCTGAAATTCTGGTATAACAAAGGCTATTCCTATTTCTCCAGTTGGATTTCTTGATGCATCTGTAAAAATCTGAATATGATTATAGTAGTTGTTTATATATATATATATATATATATATCTGTACTGTGTTTGAATTTAAAATATATCCTTTATCCTTCTTCTTGTCTAAAAGAGTTAAATCTACTATTGCATCTGGTAGGATCCATGGTGGTACTGTTGGCAAAGGCACCACTGGACTAATTCTTAAGTTGGTGATTTGTAATTCTTCTGCCTTTCTATTAATTACCCATCCAAAACTCCTTGTCTCCTTTTTCTCTTTTTCCCAACATGGTTTTAAAGTTTCTATTGTCGGATGATTTGACTTATTTCCTTGTAAATTAATCCAGTAGCTTATTGCTAATTGTATTCTCCTTAATTCTAATGGCATTTCTCCCATCTCAACTTTAATTGCTGCTGTACAGGTGGTTTTGAACGCTCCAGTACAAATCCTTAGCGCTTGATGTTGAATACTGTCCAGTTTTTCCAGATGTGTCTTTGCTGCTGACCAATAAACATTACTTCCATAATCTATTTTTTAAAGCTCCTCTTTCTGCCCCCCAATCACTTCCTGCTAAATGTCTCATAATATTTAGAACTTTTTTTACATTTATCAATATTTTTATATATATGAATATTCCATGTTATTTTCTCATCAAACCATATTCCTAAGAACTTTGTACATTTTACTCGTTCTAATTCTTGATTATATAATTTAATTTTAACATCCTTTATCTGTTTTTTCTGTGTAAACATCATCACCTTTGTTTTTTTTTCCACAGAGAATTTAAACCCCCATTGAAATGCCCATTTCTCTATTTTAACAATAGCATCCTGAATGTTTTTAGCAGTAAAGTCTACATTACGTCCCCTCTTCCAAATGGCTCCATCATCCGCAAAAAGCGAACAGCCCATTCCCTTTTCAATTTCTGCAAAAACATCATCTATCATGATAGAAAACAGTAGTGGGCTTATAATGCTGCCCTGCGGTGTTCCATTTTCAACTGAATAGTTTTTGGAAATATGTTGACCTATTCTAACTTGTAAATTTCTATTTGATAAGAAGTCCTTAATCCAATTAAACATTTTACCATTAATAACCAATGTATGTATTTTAATTAATAATCCTTCTACCCACAACATGTCATAGGCTTTTTCTATGTCATAAAATACTGCCATAACCATTTCTTTATTTACCTGTGCTCTCCTAATTTCATATTCCAAACATATTATTGAATCATATGTATTACAGCCTTTTCTAAACCCGCTTTGATATTTAGAAATATATCCTTTCATATTTAAATAATATGTTAATCGGTCATTAATCATTTTTTTAAAATTATTTTACATATATTTGAAGTTAATGCAATGGGTCTGTAATTTCCTGGTTTTGTTCTGTCCTTACCTGGTTTAGCTACTGGAACAATAACTGATTCCTTCCAACTTAATGGTAGTTTCCCCTCCTCCCAGACTTTATTATACATCTGTAAAATAATATCTTTGGCTGTTTCACTCAGATGTTCTATCATTGTATACTATACTTGATCTTTCCCGGGTGCTGTTTTCTTGGTTTTCCTGAGAGCACGATTTAATTCTGCTTTTGTAAAAGGTTCATTAAGTAGATTATTGGTTTCATCAATATTCTGTAGTAAGTCTTTATATTTTAATTTTGTTGCATTTCTACCTTTTCTTCCCTCTTCACTAATATTACATGTACTGTGAATTTTACTAAATGTTTCAGCTAAAATTTAATTTTTTTCTTCATCTTTAACTATTGCTGTGTTATCTAACGTTAATACTGTATATCCATATTCCTTATTAATACCATTCATTATTTTAATTACTTTCCAATTTTTTTTTCAATTTTTGTTTCTCTCCCAATAGTATCACAAAAGTTCCTCCAATATTTTCTCTTTGCTTCCTTAATTATCTTCCTAACCATGGCTTGTTTATATTCAATAAGATTCTGGTATATTGAATTAATTTTAAGTGCTTTAAAGGCTTTATTTCTTGATTTTATTGCTTCACTACAATATTTTGTCCACCATGGTACTATTTTCTTATCTCTCTGTCTCCCTCCTTTTTTGATTGATTGTTCTGAAATATCCAAAATCATTTTACAAACACAACAATTTACATTGTCATGTCAATTTTCTCTGTCCTTTTATTACTCAAATATTTAAGTTTATTCCAATCTGCTTTATTAAAGTTCCAGTTCTTATTTTCTTTTATACTATTATTATTCAGTTTTATTCCAGTTGTTATTTTAATGGGATAGTGATCACTACCAATTGTTGTATTTTTATTAATGGCCCACCAACTAATTCCAGCCACTGAGTTTGACACAAATGTTAAATCTATTACTGATTCCGCTCCTGTTCTCACATTAATCCTTGTTCCCCTCCCATCATTAAGACATACACGGTTTTTCATTTCTATTAACTCTTCAATAACTAGTCCATTTTTATTGTTACTTTTATCCCATAATGTACTATTTGCATTAAAATCTCCACACCATATAACTTTCCCTTCCATATATTCCATCATTTCATTTGTCAGTAGTTTACATGGATTATAAAAATTAATTATTCTACATTTTCCTTCTAACCCCCATATTTAAACTACAATATATTCCAACTCTATTCCTTTCCCTACTATCTAATAATGTATTCCCTGTTTTATACAAACCCCACACCCTCCTCCACTTCCCTCTTCTCTGTTCCTTCTTATACCATCATACCCTTTTATAATAAAATCTAGGTTCGGTTTTAACCATGTTTCCTGTATGCATATAATGTCTGTTTTTTCTTTGAGTCCGTCTATGTATCCTTTAAATTCCTGTTCATTTGCAGTTAGGCTTCTTGCATTCCACTGGATTATTATCATATGTTTTTATCAGCTGGGGTTCCTGGTTTCCCATCTGATTACAACCTTTTATTTATGTCTTCCCAAGATCCTTCTTTAAACCCCAGAAACTTTTCAGCTCCTCTTACTATTATTTTAATCTTTTCTGTTTTATGTTTGGCTTAATCTGTGCAATTAATAACATGTGCTATAAATAATATTAGTTTTTCCACAGCTACAGTAATGTTTTCCTCTGAATCTCTGTCATTTTGCTGTTGATTTTGTTCTTTCCCTTCCACCTGTATCTTTTGTCCTTTGTCCTTGAACACTCCTGACTGCCTCAGCAGAACTTATGTTTCTAGTCATTTTTATCTGCTGGATGTCCTTTGCCTTCTTCTTTACCTCACAACCCCCATATATGTGACCCTGTGTTGCCCACCACAGTTACAGCACTTTTCCTGTACATCATCCTTACACTCTTCAATTCTATGGTCTCCTCCACACTGTGAACACCTTTGCTTTCCTTTACACACAGCAGCTATATGTCCATACCTCTGACATCTGAAACAACGGAGTGGTGCTGGGATGAAAGGCCTCACTGGGAAACTCAGGAAACCCACTTTGATTCTTTGCAGCAGAATATTCTCAGAAAACTCAATCAGTACTGACATACTTCCAACTCGTTCTCCATTTACATTTTTTGTTAATCTTTTTATGTTTTTCACCTGAGCACCAACAATGTTTAGTTTTATTTTATCCAGATCCTCATTTAATGGAATGCCATTAATCACACCTCGAATTATTTTGTTTTCACCTGTAACTTTTCTTTCCACCACCGTTTTTTTGCAAATGCTTTCAACATGTAGTGTCTTTCTTTTCTGTTCTTCAATTTTGCAAATCACCATTAAATTTCCATCTGTCAACACTTTCACCATTTCTACCTCTCCAATCTGATTTTTTTATTTTTTTTGACAGAATGGACTTATGGTGCTCTGTTCTTCCTCATTCCTTAACTTCAATATTATTTTATATTCCCCCATCTACCTTACGTCTGACAACTCTCTCTTCTTCAGAGCTACTTCCATCTAATTCTCATTTATTTTTCTGATTGTCAAACGCTCTTCCTTCATTCATCTTACCTCTACCACCTCCTCTACCTCTCCCTTTTACTGTTGTCCATCCATCGTAATCCATATTGTCCTGCGTATCCATTCTGAGCCATTCACATACTGGTTTATGCCAAACCAGCCACTAACAAAATCCAAAAAGACGTCCACAAAGCGATGTGTTGTTGCCAAACAAAATCCTGTTGACGCCCCTCAAACTCCTTCCCACACTCACCTGCCTACATCAGAAATGAGCTCGGATCTTTATTAAAATAATAAAATATTCCACACAGCGCAAAAAAAACACTAAAATCCAATTGCGATTTTAACCTCTTTTTGAGGGTGCTCAAGATTTTAACTCGGCACTCCTGGATAAATAA
>NC_056515.1:16586090-16603531 GCF_014905685.2 Nematolebias whitei
TTTGTGGGAGTGTTTGGGGGGTTCTGGGTTTGGAGCTTGGATTCTGTTTATTGCATTTATGATTCAATGCAACAGAAGAAACAAATTTAAAAGTTAACAGATCATTTTAATACTTGGTTTATTTACATAATGACATTAATTGCTGGATGTCTGGCCCATGAGCTGCTGGCTGTCAATAACTGTGCCCCCCTGAGCAGTTTAGTTGAATATCCTGCTTTAGAGGGTGGAATACAGTTTATTCCATTTCCAAAACCTAAACTGAGTCTGGACAAAGTATTGAGGTTTGGTTCTTGCTGTGAGTACTCAAAATCAGCTGATTTACAAGCTAAACCATAAGGTGGAGGCGATTTATGAGTTTTGCAGGTCACCTGCAGCTTCTGGGACTCGTCAGAGTGGTTGGAGCAACCTTGAAGGAGACTCCTAACATGGAGTTGGGGTTCTGTGCTCCTTCTTTTGTGTTTAGCGACGTCTCCCAGGTTCCTACTAGTTTGTCTTTTGTTTCTTGCCTCTTGTGTTCCTCTGTATGCCCTACATCCTGTTTTTTCCCACCTCCCATCCAAGCTGGATGTAGCTCTCTCCTTGGGATTTCAGGGGCCATCTCTTGAGTGGGGGGGGGGTCCTGTAGGGTTTCTGGGGTTTTGTCCTGTCTCCTGTTTCCTCATGTTTTGATTCACCCCTCTGTGTTCCTCCTCTGTGTTCAATGTAATCACCACAAGTGCCTGTCATTTCACCCTCATTAGTGTCAGCATATATTCAGCTCCTTTGTGTCTTGTGGGTGATCTCCAGATTGTTCTTCACTTGCTGTTATGGTCTGTTTCCTTCTGTGTCCTCCTGAATGTAAGTTAGCTGCCCTGTCAGCATTTTGTTTTGTTTATTTAGTAAATGCACTATTATTTTACTGGAGTCTCCCGTCACCTTCCTGCACGTGGGTTCAAACGTTACAGCATATCATAATACATCTGGCCCCGGGGACTTCCCATTCCTTGATCACAGAATTTATCTCAGCTACAGAGAACTCTCTCTTCAAATCTATGGCCAGATCAAGATCCAATGAGGGAAGTTTAACATCCTTAAAGAAATCCTCTAAGTCCAATGGGCTAGCTGATGACTCAGTCATATACAATGATTGGTAGAATTTACATTTATATGTATTAATTCAAGCATTATCGCAACACTGAGTACCTCATTCGTTATTTATAGTAGGAATAGTTTGGTTGGCTGACTGTCGCCGTAGCCTGATGTAAGTAAATGCCCAGCTTTTTCACTGTGCTCGTACTAACTATGTGTGGTTCTAGATATTAAGGTTGTTTTCACACCTGATAGTGTGGTCAACTCGATTCGATTGGGGACCAAAATTCAGAACATTTGTTTACATTTTCAGCTGGTGTGGTTCACATTCACACAGCACAGAGTCAGTCGAGGCAAACGGTTCCCCCCCCTTGCCTGTGGTGGAGCTGCGTCAAAAACTGCTGAAGGAAACAACACAAAAACCTCTGAAGAAGACTGAGGTTTTAGTTTTTGGCCCTGAGCACCTTAAGAATAAATGTTAAAGTTTTTCTCCCTCCTTAGATGACATTAATCTGTCCTCCAGCTCTAATGTTAAAAATCTTGGTGTTATTTTTGATCAGGACATGTCTTTTATCCCTCACATTAAAAACGTTACTAGAACTGCCTTCTTCCACCTGCGTAATATCGCTGGAGTTAGTGGGAGAGATCATCTCTCTCCAGTTTTAGTTTCGCTCCATTGGCTCCCTGTCAAGTCCAGAATTTAATTAAACATCTTACTAACCTACAAAGCCCTCAACAACTTAGCTCCATCTTATATTACAGATCTTATTAGGGGGAGAGGTGGAGCAGAGGTTAGAGAAGGTGGGTCTGTGATCGGAAGATCGCTGGAACAAGCCCCGGTATAGACATCAAAAACGTGGGTGGGGTAGGTGAAGCACCCACACCTGCCCCCACCCTCATTCGCCCCACTCTGGGCCCATGAGCAAGGCCCTTAACCCCCATCTGCTCCTAAACAGGTCTCTCTTGAAAATGAGTTCTCGTGGCTCAATGAGACTACCTGGATAAATAAAGGGTAAATGAAAAAAAATATATATATATATTATTGTTCCGTATTTTCCTAACATAATACTTCACTCTCAGACTGCAGGCTTACTTGTGGTTCCTAGAGTTTCCAAAAGCAGAATGGGAGGAAGATCTTTCAGTTATCAGGCTCCTCTCTTGTGGAACCAACTTCCAGTTTCTGTCCGTGAGGCTGAAACATTATCCAGTTTTAAGACTGGGATTAAGACTTTCCTTTTTGATAAATCCTATAGTTAGGGTTGGGTTGTTATGCTGCTATAGGTTTAGACTACTAGAGGACGCACTGGCCTCCTTTCCTTAAATGAATTGTTAAATTTGAATATTTAAAAGATAGGTTGAAAATTAGAATCCCTTTCATGATCTTGTCATCCATTTTCTTAATTCACTTCTCCTTTCCAGGTCATAGGGAGCTGGTGCCCATGTCCAGCATTCACTGTCTAAGAAGCAGGGACACCCTGGACATGTCCTGGACCCTGTCTCTGAGCATCTCTAGGTGTTTGATTGTGGATATTCATCTAAAGCAGCAGAAACAGGGACACAATGGGCAAGGCACTCAAGTAGAGGTCCAACTTTATGAAGGCTGCTGGTTGAAATCTGGTTTCCCTGGCCATGCTGCCAAAAGGAACAGCATGAACTGTTGCCACAGACAGGCTCAAAGTTTTAATGAATAATAAATATCTCTTTTGGACAAAAATCACAAAGTTCCTGATCAGAAACAAACTTTATTTGTTCCAAAAATACACCTTTAATCAGAAAATAAATTACTTCAAACTGATCACCAAATACTTCTACGGTACTACACCGTACTACAGAGTATCACGCTGTACTACAGAGTACTTCAGAGTACTACAGGAACAAGGAATTATATTTTTCCCAGTAGAAGTACAACTATCAAGTCCCTGTTGATGGGTGGGGCCTCCTGGGACAGGGTGTGGCCTGATAATAAGTAAAATGTTTAAAGTCAGAGTGATATTTAGAAAACTAGTTGAACATCTGGTGGACAGTGGCTCCATAGTCAATTGATAGCAACAACATTAGCTGCTCATTTGGCATCAGGTCAGCTGACAGGAAGTGATGTCAAAGCTCAAACATCCAGGCCCTGCTGTGTGAGGAAGTCTTCGAGCGCACTCAGTCGCTCCACCAGCATGATATCCAGGTCGCTGTCATCATCCAAACCGTTGGTGCGGAAGTGTCGTCGGGCAGCTGCTCGTTTCCTGGGCCCGAGGACAACAGAAAGTCCCGCCCCTCAACAGAGACAACACACAGAATTGTCGCTGATACAGTCTGTTTTTGACACACAACACTGGGCAATAATCACTAACCAATAGAAGCAGAAAGAGCAGACTGCAAACTGATTTTCCCATCATACCTTGTAGCTTTTTACGCTTCCTGGGTTGAGTAAAGTCAGGAAAGAGGAGGAGCCTGCGCCTTTTCTGTTGGCCAATCAGGAGAAGCGCGCCATCCTTTTCTCGAGGCTCCTCAAAAATCGTCTCCAAACTCCTGTTGAACAGAAGCAAAGCATGCTGGGAGATGAAGAAGCTGGATGGTTGTTCTCATCAGGTTTCCTAATGAGGTTTAGAAAACTGATCTGTGTGTTTATGGGCCTACAAAGCAGTATAAGTGTCTTACGGAGTAAAATGTTAGCATCATTAGCTGGTTCACTTTAATGTGGATTTGTTGCCATAGTAATTGATGCAGAAAACCTAACCTGTTGTTGGGGGGGGACTCGTAGTTTTTGTTGGTGTAGATCTCCTCCAGACTGAACATTTTCTTCTTTAACCTGAAGGGAACAAGTAATGGTTCAACTTGGAATCTTCCAATAGATCAAATATTAAATCTGCTTACTTTCAAGCCCCGCCCACTGCAACATTCAAGCCCCACCAACTGCACCCTTCAAACACAGAGAACGTTTTCTCAAATTGCACCCATTACGATCGTGAGCTTCGCCCAATCAGCAATGGCCATCAGCTTCCATGTCAGAAGAATGTTATGGGGCGGGCCTTGTTCATCCCCAGATACAATGGAGATACAATGAAAGAGACATCCCTTCGTTATGCAGAAACCGGACTTGTAGCTCAGCATAACTGGGAATAAAAAGGGAAATCGGTCTTTTGTGTGCCAACCTTCAGATTTCCAACAGAAATCCAGCACACGGTACTTTAGAAAACAGTAGATAGAACCAGACCCTTTTTTTCCCCATAAAAGTCAAATTGATCCCCCCTGATGCCATTCAACGTTTCACTGTATGTATGGTGCCAGTAGTTATAGATGTGAGGATTTATCAGTCTTTGGTACATGAACTGACATAAGCAGCCACTAGAGAGCACAGGCCAGTGTTATCTGTTATGCTGGTCCCAAGCCCAAGAACATTGGAAGGCGAGGGTTGTGTCAGGAAGGGCATCTGATGTAAAACACTTTTACCAAAACTGCAATGAGAGTTCATCAAAGCAAAACCATACTGGACCGGTTGAGGCCCGGGTTAACAACGACCACCCTGGTGCTGTTGACAAACACGGTACTGGTGAAAATTGTGCTACTGTTAGTCAAAGACCACAAGGAGGGAAACGTGTCAGGAGACAGAGGGAGAAAAGTCAAGAATGTAGGACTGTAGGACAATGACAGACAAAGGTAGAGAGCTGACTGGCATGATGCAGAGAAGGAAGGTAGATGTTTTATGTGTCCAAGAGACCAAGTGGAAGGGCAGCAAGGCTTGCAGCATTGGAGCAGGGTTTAAACCATTTTAACATGGTGTGTATAGAAATAGAAATGGAGTAGGGGTGGTCCAGAAGGAGGAGTTGGCAAAGAATGTAGTAGAGGTGAAAAGAGTGTCAGATAGGGTGATATGTCTGAATGTAGAAGTAGAAGGTTTGTTTGGAATAGGGATACTGATTCTATTAAATATTTGGGAGTATCACTACCTCGGGACTTCTCGAGACTCTTTGATATAAACTATGGCCCTTTAAATTCAAAAATAAAGTCTGATATACATAGATGGAACGTTATTCCATTTTTAAGTTTAAAATCCCGGATAGAATCCATCAGGATGAATATACTTCCACGGATGCTGTACTTATTTCAGTGTTTACCAGTCAGAATCCCACCCAAACAGTTCTTAGATTGGGACAGATTAATAGCAAGATATTTGTGGCAGGGAAAAAAAGTCCAGAATTAAATTCAAGACACTACAATTAAGAAAAGAAAAGGGTGGAATGGGCCTTCTCTGCTTACAGGATTACTACCATGCAGCCCAACTGAGACCTTTAGTCTGTCTGTGTTCACCAACTTACACAGCAGCATGAAAGGGAATAGAAGGCACAACGATAAAAGGAGTCCCAATAACAGCCCTACTCAGTGATCATAAATTACAAGAAGAACAACAGATCCCAGAAGACCACATAACAGGTAGCTTTCTGAAGTCTTGGCAGGATGTAATTAAAAATTGCAGATTAGGAGATACAGCTAAAATTTTGAGGTGGTGTGCCTATGACTCAGACTTCACACCAAATAGAACAGATTTAAGTTATGGATCTCAAAAGGATTAACTATCTATTATTCATTTGTCCACAAAGGGACATTTCTGAGTTTTGAAACCTTACAGAAGGATCATGGACTGGGAAAAGATGATTTCTTCAGGTACCTACAGGTGAGACATTATTTTGATAAAATCTTAAAGGGACGTTGGAAAAAGGCAAATCAAAGTTCATGGAAGTATTTCTATCATTAATTAAGTCCAGAGCAGACAACAAAATTGTCTCTAAACTGTACAATGCCATTCAAATATCTAAACAAGAGAATACAGAATACATAAAGAAGAAATGGGGAAAATGAAATGAAAGTAATGATCACACAGGAGAATTGGGAGAAAATATGTCAACTGCAATGGGTCTCGACCAGATCAAACACATGGAGAGAAATCTGCTGGAAAAATATTGCAAGGTTTTTTGTCACACCCATTCAGAAACAACACCAAGGCAAGGGGGATGCTTGTTGGAGACTTTGTGGGTCTAAGGGAGCCAACCACTTTCACATTTTGGGAAGGGATCCACATCCATCCATCCATCCATCCATCCATTTTCTTTACCTGTTTGTTCCATTTTGGGTCACGGGGGTCGCTGGTGCCCATGTCCAGCAATCACTGTGCGAGGGGCGGGGTACACCCTGGACGGGTCGCAAGTCCATCACAGGGCCACATAGAGACAAACGAGACAAACAAACATTCACTCTCTCACTCACACCTAGGGACAATTTAGAGTTACCAATCAGCCTAACATGCATGTTTTTTGGACTGTGGGAGGAAACCGGAGTACCCGGAGAAAACCCACGCATGCACGGAGAGAACATGCAAACTCCACCCAGAAAGGCCCCCGGACCGGGGTTTGAACCAAGGACCTGCTCGCTGAGAGGCAGCAGCTCTACCAGTTGCGCCACCGTGCTGCCTAAGGGATCCACAAACACATTGAAAATGTATTTAATGTAAACATTCCATTCAACTGTGAAACTTTGTACTTGGGTAACTTAATGATTGAAACATGGACCAACAACGACAAAACACTGTTGACTATACTGTTGGCAGCCAGTAAAAAAATCCATCACAAGGAAATGGTTAAAGGCAGAACCACCCACAATTGATGAATGGATGGAAATTGTCTACCAGATTTATGTTATGAAAAATATATATTTTTCCCTCCAAGTCAAAAAATAAACATTTTACCAGATCTGGACCAAATGGACTGAGTATGTAAAACCAACGAGATCTGACTTTACTTGATTGTACTTGTGAATTATGTGATCCTGTCCTTCGTTCTTACTGTTTTTATGGTTTGATGTGGTGCACCACTTTTCAGTTTTTTATTTGTTAAAAACGTTTGACACATCCAATAAACTTCATTCCACTTCACGATTGTGTCCCACTTGTTGTTGATTCTTCACAAAAAAATAAAAATTTTATATCTTTATGTTTGAAGCCTGAAATGTAGCAAAAGGTTGAAAAGTTCAAGGGGGCCGAATACTTTCACAAGGCACTGTAAACTGGTAGTAGGTTGTTAGAAATACAGCTGCCAGGAAAAAGACAAAGAGGAGATATATGGATGCAGTTAGAGAGGACATGGAGTTAGGTGGAGTGAGGACAGAGGATGCAGAGGACAGAGATGGAGGAGGATGATTGTGGAGACCCTGAAGAAGGAAAAGCCGAAAGCAGAAGAAAGTACATGAACTGACATCACGCTTTATTGCAGCTACTTCTTTTTTTTGGTCTCTCACACTAAATGTTTCCACTTTTACAGACAGGAACATTTTCAGAAAAAAAGCAGCAGTAACTTGAATCCTCAGTGGAGAACTTCAGGTTTCCTCACCTTTTGGCCTTTGGCAGTCCCATCGGGGTGAGCGGTGTCTCTCTGGGCGGCCCTCGCCGTATTCGGATCTGTGAGACTCGTTTACCGAGCTGGGACATGTCAAAGGATATATCCTACTGATCAACATTGTTTGTAAATTGAAGAACTTTTCTTAGTTACTCAGAAAATTTAATGTTAAAATTAAAGGAGAAGATCAAACAAACTGATCTCAGAAAAACAACCGAGAACAGGAACCTTTCAAACAAGAGCAAACGTCTGCACCTCTACAAACTCAGAGACAGCAGCTGATTGGTCAGCAGAGCCGTCAGCTGAAAGCCCACTAGCCGAGCACACGGGGAGGAGGGCTCGCCGTCGGGGCAGGCTCCGAGCGCTAATATCTGTACGTGGTCTATGCAGTGGCCGGGCACAAACTGCTGGGCTGAAAAAAAAAAGCTCAATGTTCTTATTTTAGGTAGAACACAGAAGAACACAAACACATGACATGAACGTATGACAAGTTCCACACATGTTCTCCAGATACGAGGAACACATTCTACACATGCTCTCCAGATATGAGGAACACATTCTACACATGTTCTCCAGACCTGAAGAACACATTCTGCACATGTTCTCCAGACCTGAAGAACATATTCCACGTGTGGTTTCAGATCTGAGGAGCAAAATCCACACATGGTCTCCAGACCTGAGGAACTCATTCCACACGTGTTGTTCTCCAGATCTGAAGAACTCGTTCCATGCGTGACTCTCAGATCTGAGGAACACGTTCCATTTTGGTACTTTTTTTGTGTACCCATATTGCATTCTTTCAGTATTTCTTGTTGGTTTGTTATTTGATTTTTTTTAGTGAGTCAAATCAGTTCTTCTCAGCCTGAGCATTTCCTTGTACTGTTAACCCTGTGTTAACCTGCATATGACAAATAAACACAACTTGAACTTGATGCGTGTTCTGCAGGAAATACTAAAATAAACTAGTACTTACTACTAATACTTGTGTACATAAGTTTGTTCCATCTCATGTACCAAATGAAATGGTAATGATAAAGTGTACTTGAACTTGAACTACTGTATCCCTAATTCGCGGTTTTTCACTTATCGCAGGAGGGGGGGGGGGGGGCAGGGTACGGCACACCCTCGATAAACGAGGGACTAATGTATTCTGATCTTAGGAACACGTTCCACAAGTGTTCTCCAGAACTGAAGAACTCGTTCCCCGCGTGTTCTGAAGATCTGAGGAACATGTTCCACGTGTGTTTCCCAGATTTTGGGAACTCGTTCCACACGTGAACACCTTCCAATCGTGTTCTTCAGATCTCAGGAACAAGTTCCACGTTTGTGCTGCCGTTCTGAGGAACGTGTTGAAACTGCAGCAGGTTCTAACAGTACACGAGTGTATATTTGTTGTTTACATTCGGGTGTTTGTTACCTCACTGTCAGCCTCCGTGTGTAACTGTGAAAACAAAAACAACACACAAGACTGATTTAATAACAATGACTGAAACAGGAACAGATCAATAAAATATTGATCAGTTATAAATTTACTGATGTGAAATTGATTTTTTTATATAACAAGGAAATCCTTGTTGATAACCATCCATCCATCTATCCATTTTCTTCCGCTTATCCGGGGTCGGGTCGCGGGGGTAGCAGCCTAAGTAGGGAGGCCCAGACTTCCCTCTCCCCAGCCACTTGGGCCAGCTCTTCCGGGGGAATCCCGAGGCGTTCCCAGGCTAGCCGAGAAACATAGTCCCTCCAGCGTGTCCTGGGTCTTCCTCTGGGCCTCCTTCCGGTGGGACGTGTCCGGAACACCTCACCAGGGAGGCGTCCAGAAGGCATCGTAAACAGATGCCCAAGCCACCTCAACTGGCTCCTCTCGACGTGGAGAAGCAGCGGCTCTACTTCGAGTCCCTCCCGGATGATCGAGCTTCTCACCCTGTCTCTAAGGGAGAGCCCAGACACCCTGCGGAGAAAACTCATTTCGGCCACTTGTATCCGAGATCTCATTCTTTCGGTCACAACCCAAAGCTCGTGACCATAGATGAGGGTGGGAACGTAGATCGATCAGTAAATTGAGAGCTTCGCCTTTTGACTCAGCTCTCTCTTCACCACGACAGACCTGTACAGCGCCCGCTTCACTGCAGACGCTGCACCTATCCGCCTATCGATCTCACGCTCCATTTTTCCCTCATTCGTGAACAAGACCCCAAGATACTTGAACTCCTCCACTTGGGGTAGGACCTCCTCCCTGACCCGGAGAGGGCACTCTACCCTTTTCCGGCTCAAGACCATGGCCTCGGATTTGGAGGAACTGATCTTCATCCCGGCCGCATCGCATTCGGCTGCGAACTGCTCCAGCGAAAGCTGTAGATCACGATCTGATGAAGCCAATAAGACCACATCATCTGCAAAAAGCAGAGACGCAATCCTAAGGCCACCAAAACGGATCCCCTCAACACCATGGCTGCGCCTAGAAATTCTGTCCATAAAAGTTATGAACAGAATCGGTGACAAAGGGCAACCTTGGCGGAGTCCAACTCTCACCGGGAACAAGCCCGACTTACTGCCGGCGATGCAGACCAGGCTCTGACACCGGTCATACAGGGACCTAACAGCCCGTATCAAAGGGCCCGGTACCCCATACTCCCAGAATACCCCCCACAGGGCCCCCCGAGGGACGCGGTCGAACGCCTTCTCCAAGTCCACAAAGCACATGTAGACTGGTTGGGCAAACTCCCACGCACCCTCCAGGACCCTGCTGAGAGTGTAGAGCTGGTCCAGTGTTCCACGGCCAGGACGAAAACAGCACTGTTCCTCCTGAATCCGAGGTTCGACTATCCGACGGACCCTCCTCTCCAGAACCCCCGAATAGACCTTACCAGGGAGGCTTAAGAGCGTGATTCCCCTGTAGTTGGAACACACTCTACGGTCCCCCTTTTTGAATAGGGGGACCACCACCCCGGTCTGCCAATCCAGGGGAACTTCCCCCAATGTCCACGCAATATTGCAGAGTCGCGTAAGCCAACACAACCCTACAACATCCAGAGCCTTAAGGAACTCCGGGCGAATCTCATCCACCCCTGGGGCCCTGCCACCGAGGAGCTTTTTAACCACCTCGGTGACCTCAGCACCAGAGATTGGAGGGCCCGACCCAGAGTCCCCAGGCTCTGCTTCCTCAGTGGAAGACGTGCCGGTGGGATTGAGGAGGTCTTCAAAGTATTCCGCCCACCGACCCACAACATCCCGAGTTGAGGTCAGTAGCACACCACTCCCACTATAAACAGTGTTGGTGGTGTACTGCTTTCCCCCCCGAGACGCCGGATGGTGGACCAGAATCGTCTCGAAGCCGTGCGGAAGTCGTTCTCCATGGCCTCTCCGAACTCCTCCCATGCCCGAGTTTTTGCCTCAGCAACCACCCGAGCCGCATGTCACTTGGACTGCCGGTACCCATCAGCTGCTTCCGGGGTCCCACAGGCCAAAAAGGCCTGATAGGACTCCTTCTTCAACCTGACAGCATCCCTCACCGACGGTGTCCACCATCGGGTTCGAGGGTTGCCGCTGCGACAGGCACCGACAACCTTGCGGCCGCAGCTCTGGTAAGCCGCCTCGACAATAGAGGCACGAAACATGGTCCACTCAGACTCAATGTCCCCCACCTCCCTCGGAACATGTTCAAAGTTCTCCCGGAGGTGGGAGTTGAAACTCCGTCTCACAGGAGACTCTGCCAGATGTTCCCAGCAAACCCTCACAATACGTTTGGGTCTGCCAGGTCTGACCGGCATCCTCCCCCACCATCGAAGCCAACTCACCACCAGGTAGTGATCAGTTGAAAGCTCCGCCCCTCTCTTCACCCGAGTGTCCAAGACATGTGGCCGCAGATCAGATGAGACGATGACAAAGTCGATCATCGAACTGCGGCCTAGGGTGTCCTGGTGCCAAGAGCACATATGGACACCCTTATGCTTGAACAAGGTGTTCGCTATTGACAATCCATGACGAGCACAGAAGTCCAACAACAGAACACCACTCTGGTTCAGATCAGGGGGGGCGTTCCTCCCAACCACACCCCTCCAGGTCTCATTATCATTGCCCACATGAGCATTGAAGTCCCCCAGCAGAACAAGGGAGTCCCCAGAAGGTGCACTTTCCAGTACCCCCTCCAAGGATTCCAGAAAGGGTGGATAATCTGAACTGCCGTTTGGTGCATAAGCACAAACGACAGTCAGAACCCGTCCCCCCACACGTAGGTGGAGGGAGGCCACCCTCTCATTCACCGGGGTGAACCCCAATACACAGGCACCAAGTTGGGGGGCAATAAGTACGCCCACGCCTGCTCGGCGCCTCCCACCAGGGGCAACTCCAGAGTGGAACAGTGTCCAGCCCCTCTCAAGGAAACTGGTTCCAGAGCCCGAGCCATGCGTAGAGGTGAGTCCGACTATTTCTAGCCGGGACCTCTCAGCCTCACACACCAGTTCAGGCTCCTTCCCCACCAGTGAGGTGACATTCCACTTCCCAATAGCCAGCTTCTGTAGCCGAGGATCAGACCGCCAGGGTCCCGGCCCTCGGCCACCACCCATCCCACATTGCACCCGACCCCTTTGGTCCCTCCCACAGGTGGTGAGCCCATGGGAAGGGGGACCCACGTCTCCTCTTCGGGCTGTTGATAACCCTTTAACTTTAATAGTTTTTTTAGAGGAACAATCAACCACTTTATTCAACTGCTTAAAAAATATACATTTAATATTCTTTTACAGAGTAAATAGTTAATCTTTTAGAGCTATCTCAGCCTGGAATACAAAAATAAAACTATTTTTTATATTGGAACTATTTATGGTCCTTTATTCCCAATTCTGACAAATTACAAACCTTTGAGAGGGTTTGTAGAATTGATCAGGAATTAATGTGTTTACTGAGAGGACCAAAAAATAAAAAAAAACAAATAAAAACACAAACAAAAATAAATGCTTGGCTTATTTTTTTCCCATGAGACCTTCCAAGGGTTAACTTCCCAGTAATATATTGATACCTTTCTGAATTTATTGACAACTTAAGAATAACTTTTGAGCACTGATTGATGTGTTATTGAATGCGATCAGTCATTTTGAATATTCTGGACATACAGTAGTCCCTCTCTACTTCGCAGTTCGTTTTTTGTGGATTCGCTCTCGACTCGGACTCGGTTTTTCAAAATAAGATTGGCCATGACACACAATTGGCTGACTGATGGATAAGCCGCACAATCGGTATGGAATTTTTATTTAAAATAAATTATTTAAAAATGATTTAGCACCTAGGCAGCACGATGGCACAACTGGTAACGCTGCTGCCTCTCAGCGAGCAGGTCCCTGGTTCAAACCCCGGTCCAGGTGCCTTCTGGGTGGAGTTTGCATGTTCTCTCCGTGCATGCGTGGGTTTTCTCCGGGTGCTCCGGTTTCCTCCCACAGACCAAAAACATGCATGTTAGGATGATTGGTAGCTCTAAATTGTCCCTAGGTGTGAGTGAGAGAGTGAATGTTTGTTTGTCTCGTTTGTCTCTATGTGGCTCTGTGATGGACTTGCGACCCGTCCAGGGTGTACCCCGCCCCTCGCACAGTGATTGCTGGACATGGGCACCAGTGACCCAAAATGGAATAAACGGGTAAAGATAATGGATGGATGGATGTAGCACCTGTGTGTAGCCCTCAGCTGTGGTAAAAGTTTCCTCCTGCAGCTGATCTCTGTGAATAGCGGAGAAGTGGGCGTGGCCGAGAGTGCAGCAGAGGTTTCAGGGTACAGATCCCCGGCGATAAACGAGGGACTACTGTACAGACTGTATGAATATTTTGTGCTTGCTCAGGATGGGAGACTGTGATGAAGTGAAGATTCAACACAATCTGCTGCTTCCTTAGATAGAGAACTTTTACTAATTGTCTTTTATAATGTATGTGAATGTTTTTTATGTTTTCCTGAGACGACTTCTGTTATGACTTGGAGCTACAGAAATAAATTGAAACTAATATAATAAATACCAGTGATCGCTGCTCAGGCTGGGTGGGGCCGTCCAGTCCTTCAGGGGACGCAGGGGATTCCAACAAGCTCCGCTCCTCACCCAGTTTAATATCGTCTCCATGGCAACTGCAGACAGGTGCAGCACAGGGGCGGGGCTGGCATGAAAGGGGGTGTGGCTTAGCCACAGATGTAAAACACTGTGATTGGTGGAAAACTGAGTGATGATGTCAGAGGAATGCCATTGGCCAGAGACAACAGGAAAAAGTCCTGATTGGTTGTAGGTATGAGCAATCCCGGCTGTCTGAAGGAGCAGCAAAGCATTCTGGGAGGTGGAGCTGGAAATAAACAGAGATGTTTCTACTCTCAGACAACTTATCCCTTCAAATCCATCAGAACAGGAAATGTGTTTTTCACCTGACGCTGATGACATCAATCCTCCCACCCAACTCACCTGTAACCATTTTTCCTGATGAGCACACTGATGGTCTTCTCTGATTGGCTGGCTCCTCCCTCCTCTGTTCTTCTGCGTTTATTTTGGCTAAGGTCATGCAGAATGAGAGACTCCTCTTCCTCAACTCCTTCTCCTCTGAAGGAGATTGCCATCTGCCCTACAAACCTCTCCCCCTCTGTGGAGTTTTCAGGAAAGTTAAACCCTCTGTAGTTCTTCCTCTTCCTCTTCCTCCGCTCTGACTGGCTGAAACTTAAAGGTGAGCCATTGCCATCTAAGGAAGAGGAGGCTCTGACAGGCAGAGGGACAGAGGTGCAGGTAAGAGCAGGTGAACCTGAGGAAGTGACACAAACAGGTGAGATCATTTATTTGATAAGAACATTGGAAGAATAATTTTTTTATTTATAATTTGCTACAGAACTCAGACAGATGTTTACCAGTTCTGATTTCAAGCTCCATGGCAACACCAGGACTAGCTCATTGGTTCTGGTTCTGTTCTAGTTCTGGTTCAGTTAACCAGAAACCAGTCTGACTGTTTTATCTAAAAACAAGAGGAACAAACTAACCTCCTCCTTCTCCTTTCTGCTTCCTCCTTTCCTGCTTCTTCCTCCTCCTCCAGCTCCTTCTCTCTAGTGAGTCCAGACGACGACCGAGGGAGGCCAGAGCTCCCCGCAGGAGGCGACGCACCTCCTGCCGGTGAGCAGACAGAAGGCGAGGTAGGAGGGAGGCGCAGGAGCAGCAGGGAGCAGCAGGTGGAGGAGGGGGAGGAGGAAAGAAAACTCCTGCAGAAACAAACAACTCTCATTCATCGAACACCAAAGGAAAACAACCCTCATTAATCTAATATCTATAATGTCTATTTTAACAGCTGAGACTTCTCGTTTACATGACCACCTGGTTCAGAGGCAGCAATAAGTGGACATTAAAAGACAACACAAACGGCATGCTTTACACCATTTATAAAAGCATTGTGGACGATGCAAACGGTGCCAGGAGTTGTAAAAGTGCGTGCAGTGATCTTAGTGAATGTAACAAAGGAGAGTGTAATGAATGAGTCGAGCTTTAAAGGTCCAGTTCAGATGGTTCCAGTCATCTGCAGCAGAGAACTGATGGCCCTAAGGTGTAAATGAACATTTGAAAAAACAGAATTACTACGGAAAGTATTCTTTTTTTAACTTTATTAACAACATAAAACAGAACAGCAGAACAATGTACAGTGCACACACCACTTCCGGTTTGGCTTGATGTAATTCAGTTTTTTTTCTAATGTTGTTCATTTTCACCTTTAGGGCCACCGTAGTGAGGAGGTTGATGAGGTTACTAAAAGACAAACTGTGCTTTGGTTTGTGGATAGTAAGAGGTGACTGTAGGTAACAGAGTTTTTGCAACGAGGGTTGTGTAAAGAAACAAGAACCAGTGAATTTGTCCGTGAAAATCAAGAGATGGTCTGTGTATCAGAGAGTACAGATCATAGTGGTTGAATTAAATGGTGCTCCAGTTACAAACGGTTGATCGATAGCATCCAGTTGGTGTAGGAGAGTTTTTGAGGCAGACCTGTAAACCACGTCACCATAATCCAGGATTGGAAGCACCTGTCATTTTAACCAGGAGCTGTTTGGCTGAGTGTGAAGGAGGATTTATTGTGAAAGCATATTGTGAAGGACATTTATGTGGGAATCATAAGAGAGTTTGCTGTCAAGATAGATACCAAGATACAAGGAAGACATTTTAAAGGGACACAACTTGCTGAAGGTTTCTGTTAAAATCATATGTTTAGTTTAGTCTGTGTTTAAAACCAGATGTAGTTTAGTGAAGGCCTGGTGAATTGAAGTGAAGCTAGCCTGCAAAAAAAACAGCAGTAGTCAGGGAGGGACTGGATATATAGAAAATGGTATTATCAGCATATATAAGTACATGATAATCATCTACTGCCAGGGGTATATTATAAATATTGAAAAAGAGTAGGTGCAAGGATGCTTCCTTGTGGGACACCAGATTGGGGCAGGGGATTAGACAGAAGACCCTCCAACCTCAATGACTGTAGACGATCAGAGAAATAACTAATAAGCCAAGTTAAACAGCTTTCGGAGATTCCTATGTCCCTTAGCCGGTCTATAAGTAATTTATGGTTCTTTGATCGCGGCACAGTGGCTCAGTTGGTAGAGCTGTTGTGTTGCCTCTCAGCGAGCAGGTTGCCAGAACAAATCCCAGCCCAGTGGGGGGCCTTTCTGTGTGGAGTTTGCATGTTCTCTCCGTGCATGCGTGGGTTTTCTCCAGGTGCTCCAGTTTTCTCCCACAGACCAAAAACATGCATGTTAGGCTGATTGGTGACTCTAAATTGTCTCTAGGTGTGAGTGAGAGAGTGAATGGTTGTTTGTCTCGTTTGTCTCTATGTGTCCCTGTGATGGACTTGCGACCTGTCCAGGGTGTACCCCGCCCCTTGCACAGTGATTGCTGGACATGGGCACCAGCGACCCCCGTGACCCAAAATGGAATAAACGGGTAAAGATAATGGATGGATGGATGGAGATTAAAAATACAGGAGACGGGCGTTGAAATGATTTGAGCTGTTAATTTTAGGAAATGGAGATCTAATGCATCCAGACCAGCAGATTTATGGATGCCTCCTGTATGGACTGAAATGAGAAATGGGGGGATTCTGAGGCAGATGGTAGATTGAAAAGAGAAAAAATAGGAGCACCAGAACTGTCCTCATATGGACCGCTGGCCTCAACGAAGTGTCTGTTGAAGTGGTTTACCAGTTTGGATGTGTCTGCAATAACAAGACCAGTGGGCAGGTGTGAGGACATATTTTTATTTTCCATTGGTCTGACTGAATTCCAAAACTTTCGAGGATCAGGACCATTGGCTGCCAGTTGCTGCTTGAAATAGTTTGATTTTGCTTCTCTAATAGATTGAGTACTCTTATTTGTTAAAGCCCTGTATGATTTCCAGTCAGTTACTTTGTTGGAGGTTTTAGCTCCGTGCTGCAGAGTGTTTGTTGTGGATGAACTCAGACCGGTCGGGACTGAACCACACTAAGACCATTTTTTACACTGATCTTTTTGAGAGGGGCGTGTTTGTTCAAACAGCACTGAATGAGTTTTTGAAATATGCCCAATCATCTTGGACCTCAGGTATCATCCCAGTTCTGTGCCAGTCCACAGGTCGGGTTGTACTGCACATTGAAGTAAAAACAGAAAAACTTTGAAAATGATCAAAGAAGGTGTCTTTGTGTAGTGCCCTTATGAACGCAGGCTCTGTCACAATGATCACTAAGGCTTTGGCAGAACGCACTGGATGTATACCTCTCTGGCCTGTTGGTGAACATGTCAAATCCATGGTCTTAGACTTGTACCTGGTGGGGTTCTAACTGCACAATCTTGGATAGGTTTAACACATCTACATGTAATTTTATAGCTGATGGATGGTTGAGCATATCCCAGTTCAAGTCACCTAACAAGGCAAACTCAGAGGAGATGGGGGGGGGGGGGGGGGGGGGGGGGTTTTATTCTCGAAACACACCCAAAAACCGGGGGGGGGGGAGCGGGAGCTGTGCACGCACCAAGCGG
>NC_056515.1:16603631-16614552 GCF_014905685.2 Nematolebias whitei
GGGGGGGGCAATTATTTCACTTACAGCCACTGAAACACAGGCTGGAGCAGAGGGTGGTCTGTATCAACGACCAACAGTTACAAACGTTTTTAGATGGCGTGACTTTTAGAAGTAATACTCCAAATTGTTTGGCACCAGACTTTGAGACAATTACTGAGCGCTGCAATTTAGATTTACAATAGATACAGACCCCCACCCTTGGAGATTCTGTCTTGGTGAAAAATGCTATAACCAGGGATGAAAAAACAACAGAGTTGGAAAGATTCATAGATAACCAGGATATCAGGGTTAGCAGTGTGAACATATGCAGTGAGCTCAGCGAGTTTAAGGAGGAGGCAATGAATGTTAAAGTGCATTAGTCCTAGGCTTTTACGATTACACAAGTAATCCTAATCAGAAGTTAATGACTGAGCATCAACAAGCAAAGACTTGATTGCAGAGGTATCAGAACTTGAGCAATCAAATGGCTGTTCTCTGAAATCATCAGCAGGAGAAGGATGAGACATTTCTGACTATAAACAGTTTGATGGTGAGTCACTACCTTGTCAGTGTTCTTTAGGAGAAAGTGAGTTGTCCTGTAGAGCCACGTGCTGATTATACATGCCATGAAAAATGAACCAACGCTGACTGAAGATTGAATTGATGAGGGCATTATCTTGTTACAAAATGGATAGATATATTCCACTAGGTCCAACTGAGATAGACAGGGCTGCAGCTGAAGTAGAACAGTTCATATTGAAGCCACCAAAATTTGTGCAGATAAGAGTCAAAAGTAGACTGTTTAAAAGTCAAGGAGCAATTTGGAAAGAACCACTTTATAATTTGTGGTATGATGAAATCCAGAATATTTTCAATCCACTGAATTAGAAACCAAGGAGAAGACCAGATCTGGATCTGTGAGATGATAGAATCCAGTCCATGTTTTCAAATCACCAAGCCCACCACAGATAAACAGGAAGTGATAACTGCAAGCAGGGTGACTTTAAAATATCCTGAATATTTGTAGAAGAGTGGAGAGATGATAAACCAGAAGGTATCACAGAGACATCAGAGCAACATGAGACGGGTAGACCTCAGATATCAAAGGTAAACAACAATCATTTATCTAACGTCAAAGCAAAATAACCCCATCTAAAGTAAACACCTGCATGACTGAAGTCTTCATCAGCCAATGGATGAATAGGGGGCAACGCCTTGGTTTCCTCGTCCTGCTTCTTGTTGTCGGTCTCTGTTGGCGTCAGAGGTTGAGAGAGCATCACACTCTATCACACAGAAACGAAAAAATAGTGTTAGAACAACACCAGCTGAATAAGAAGATAAGATAGATCTTTATTGATCTTGCAGGAAATTGTTGTGCCAGTTTCAGTACAAAGGAACATACACAAGGAATCAAACATGATATAAAAAATAACTAAATTTAAAAAATAATACTAGAGAGGTATAAAAAATGAGTAAAACAAATGCCAACAATTAAGGTCTAAACAGGTTCAGGTGCAGACAGAAACATTAAAGTGTTTATTGTGGTGCAGAATTAATTTTATTGTCCCGTGTGTAGAAAGGGGGAGGAGTTAAAGTTTGATAGCCACAGGGAGGAAGGACTTCCTGTGACGTTGTGTGGAGCACGTGAGTGGTCTCAGTCTACGACTGAAGGTGCTGCAAGAAAGAAAGAGAAGAAAATAAACTATAATACCTGCACCTGAAACGAACAACAAAAACTCACCGACAGTCAGTGAGTTGAATGAACATACAGGGTTTGTCACATGCAGTAAAGGTCCTGGATCAGGAGAGCTGTTGCTCAATCAGAGGACTGAAGGGGCATGTGGTGAGATGGTGTTCCACCCTCCCCACTCTGTGCACCAGGTGTTAATCAGAGTGCACCACTGATTGATGGGAGTGGCAGATGCCTTTAAAGTTGGGCAGATTGCTGCTTCAAGGTGCGTCTTTGTTCCTCCGGCTGCACGTCAGCTGTTTGTGTGACTGGTGTTCTTGGATTCTGCTCATCTGAGATCGAAAGTGCAGTTTTGTTAACTCTCAGTGGATGGGATTTGGTTGGTCTTTGGGCGCTACAGCTGCTGTGTTTCTGCAGCATTGCTGCTCCACTGGTGTTACTGGCTGCAGCTTCTGCCTTCTTCTGACCTGCTGCTGAGCCGCTCATTCCCCTGGTAGGCTCCGCTCCTGCTCCTCTGTAAGCTGCCTGCCATTTACAATCTGTTTATTGTCATTTCACTTGAATCCAGAACCAATGTGCTTTTATTTATTAGGCACGTGATTGAGCTGCACACTGCTGTGCACAAGGACACTCTGCTGTCTTGTCCTGGGTTGAGACAACTTTTCAGAGTTTGGGCTGCTCCTCCACTGCATTAGTTGCTGCTGTTGTTGCGGCCGGTCAACTGGACAGCGCATGTCTCCTCTGCCCTGTTGTAATGTGTGAGACTGGACATTAACAGTTTGTTCCATCTGGAGTAGGTTTAAATTATTGTATGTGGAACAACCAAAACATCAGCTTACCTCATGCTCCCTGAGTAGTAGGCCTGACGGCTGTTTTTAATTATCTGTTTTAATAAATTTATAAAATAACATTTTCAGAATAAACTTTATTGGCACTGCACCGAGATACAACGCGAATATGTACGTACAGTCGTCCGAAAGATGGGCGGAGTGCACGAAGCTGCGGCTATAAATAAATAATTAGCGCGGCCCTCTTATTCTTATTCAGAATAATATTTTGCTTGGATGAGAAAAGGGAAGAAAACATGAGGAGAGACGGTATAAAAAAAAAGATATCTCTCACCGTGTCCTAGACAGGGCACGATTTGAGGCATCAAAAAAACATACCACAGCAAAGCAACATAAACAGATGTTATACATTTACATATAGGCGGTGAAAAGATTGATTTTTAAGGGAAAGTCGTAGCATAGTCCAGAGCCCCCCCCCCCCCCGCTCAGCCATTGTCCAGATAAGAGGTGACGTTCATCTTCAGCTCAGTTGAGGTTCTGTTACATGTCCTTGGGGAAGGGAGGGGTGAGGAGACAGACAAAGCATCTTTGTTTTTTTCAAAAACATTCCAGGAGGAGTTGCGATAAGTCCGGCGTCAAGGCCACAGTTTGGGTCAGGCAGAACTCGTGAATTGCTGTTCTGACTTTTTAAAGTCTCGCTGGTATATATTCCTCTGATGGAACTCCAAAAACAGCCGAATTGATCTTTTACGCCAAAAGTCGCGCTCACAGCTTCTCCAAGATTATTCCCACCATTCATGAGTGCTGCCAGGGAGATCACAGTCCTGATAACAGCTGCTCCAGCTCCCTGCTGCAGCTCCACAAATTCAGTCTGTCGAGTTTCGACACATCCACACAAATTATAGACAATCCAGAATTCACCAGCCAAACAGCAAAATAATCAGTTGTCATCATGAATCCAATTTGTTTCCGACGAGGTAAGAGGGTCCTCCTTATGCCCTGACTCCTGTCGGGAGAAGTTGATCAATTTTTGTTGAGACCAGCTGAACCTTCCAATTAAGAGGTATGCAGGGGGGGGGGGGGGGGGGAAAGGGGTTTTTCGAGGGTGAAGGGGAAAGAAGGAAAAAAGGGGGCGGTGTGGGTGGGGGGGGGGGGGGGGGGACACGTCTGGTTTCACCGGACGACGGAGAGGAATAAAAAAATTAATATTAATAGAAATCCGTTGAAGTGTATTCTTCTGAACCTGTGGTGTTTTAAATCGTTGGGTATAATGACATCCCCCAACTGGCATTGAGTTTTATTCAAAACTTAATTTAAATCACCCTCACCTTTTGGCCACATGTACATTACCATGAACACTGGTTTGTTGTAAGAATGGGGGTGGGGCTTGTGCTTGTTAAATTTAAAACCAGTGCCAGGAAACTGATTTTCCCAGAGGATACTGGGACAACAGCTGACAACTAACCTGGTCTGGGCCTGATCCTTAGTCTGATCTGGATTAACTAAACCTGATCCTTAGCCATAAGGGGTGCCGAAATGGGGTAGAGAAGGGCAGCTGACTTGGAACCAGAAAGTCATGGTTCGACTCCCAGCCCTTCCCAGATATTGTGGTGTCTCTGAGCAATACACCTAATCCTCAACTGCTCCCCTCCCCTGCTTCGTTCTCAAATTGAAAACCAGTGCCAGGAAACTGATTTTTCCCAGAGGACTTTCCCCAGGCGCTCCACAGCTGCCCACTGCTCCACCTGGGTGTATCCCAGGTGCAATGGGTTAAATGCAGAGAACCAATTCCATCGTTGTGCGGGAATACAGTGATAACATATAGCACACTTGCCAGTCTGGATTAACTAAACCTGATGTTAAGCCTTGCTTGGATTAATTAAACCAGATCTTTAGCCTTGTCTTTGATAACTAAGCACCTCTGTTTCTGATGATTTGCATTTGAATAAACATCATAAACTGTTCCAGAGATGATTCTCAATCCTCACACTGCTGAGTTGCAGAGAGAAGGATCTGATCCCTATCCACAGATCAAACTACGAAAAACTGAACCAACAGCAGAGCATGTGTGGACTGTCCTAGTTCAGACTGTGGTAAAGTTAGTTTTACGCTGGATGTTGGATATTCGGGCTCTTGTGTTCTTGTGTTGCTCTTGCGATCCGATGCAGGCAGTCTGATTTCAGCCAGCTGTGCTCGGTCTCTCCCTCCTCTTCTCCTAGGAAAGGTTCACTTAGGGACTGTCAACAAATTACCGAACCAAACACTTCAGAAACATTTCTATTTTTCTATGATCTGCCCCACTCACATAAAACTTAGATCAAACTACTCCAAGACCAGGGAAACTAGGCGCACTCGTTTATTTCTCATTTTAATGCATTTTATAATTTTAATTTTTCATAAATCAGGGTTTTTGCTCGATAACATTCAAGCGCGACTAGCCAATGTCCAACCTAAAACTAAGTTTACTGCCAAAAAAGTCCATGCTCAATAATCCAGGTATGCAATCTAACAATTTTCAGTCGGGTCTGTGGTTCCTTGACTGATGAAGCCTTCTGGATGGAAGGTGAAACGTTTCAGCACAAAAAAGAAACCGTCCAGATGATCTGACTGGAAACTGTTGGATAACTTTATGGAGGTGCCAGGATGAGGGCAAATCCCGGTTTAATGCCACCGGGTCCTGTTTGTGAGACGGGTCAGGTGTGTGGTACTCATGTGGACTTTTACCTGTTCTCTAGAAGATCCTCGCGGCTCTGACGTTTCATCTACGTCACAGCACGCGCAAACCCTGATAATCGGGGACAAGACCGGAATGTTCCGGCCCTAGTGGTTTTGGGAAAAATGATAGAAACCAACGAAAGTAGCAGAAGCTAGCTGCTGCTGTTAGCAGCTCTGGTGTGTGTGCGTGTGTGTGTGCGTGTGTGAAGCTTTAAGCCGGGACAAACCGGGATATTTACCGGGTTATCTTAGCGTCGTCAGGCCCCGGGGGTCCAGCAGGCTCCGTTAGATTCTTCTCGGACACATTTTGGGCAGGTTTTCAACATAAATCTGTACCTATGTATGTAGCTGACAAGTGTGAAGAACGAAGAAACAACTCAAACATAACTTCCGCTAGTTATTTCAAAATAAAAGACTTCAGGTGACAGAGAACGGAAGTAACGCGCGGCCCTTTAAAATAAAAGTCGCAATGCAAACAAGCCAAGAACAACAAAGCATACGTAGTTTACTTACATATACATCTGGCTTAAAAATAAATTAATATTTTAAATTGCTTTGTTGCATTTATTTTCTGAATAATGTTTTTATTCCTTGGCAAAACAAAATTTAAATGTTCTATCTTCTGTGTTCATCTTTCCAGTTGGCTTTTTTTCACTGGCTCCCAATTCAGAATTTAATTCAACATCTTAATTCTAACCTACAAAGCTCTCAACAACCTAGCTCCATATTTTATTACAGATCTTATTGTTCCATATTTCCCTAACAGCACTTCAGGTTCAAGGTTCTTTATCGTCATTCGAATCACATACATGAGGTGGAATGAAATTGTGTACAAAGGGTCCCAGTTACATCCAGCTATAGCACATGTATAAATTGTAAAAAGAAACAGTACCAAGGATTTAAGATATAAACTAAGAAATACACTACACACTCAATGGTACAAAAACAATACGCCAAACAACAGCAGTTCGAACATGAGTCTGCGTGACTAGATGAGTATGAATGAATACAACAGCATGAAATAAATCAGCAGCATGAGATCAGCAGCACTACTTATCAGCAATCAAAGTGGCATTACAGTGATTTTTTTTTTCTTTCACAGTGATAATCCTGATTAGAGATTCATGAGTCTAACAGCTTCAGGGTAGAAGCTGTTCCTCAGTCTAGTGGTTCTACACTTAATGCTCCTCAACCTCCCTCCGAGGGGAGTGGGGCAAAAAGTGTGTGTGCTGGGTGAGTGGGGTCCTTCATGATGCAGGTGGCCCTCTTCCTGCATCTGGAGGTGTAGATGTCTGTGATGGTGGGGAGGCTGACTCTAACTTCACTCTCAGACTGCAGGTTTATTTGTGGTTCCTAGAGTTTCCAAAAGCAGAATAGGAGGAAGATCTTTCAGTTATCAGGCTCCACTCTTGTGGAACCAACTTCCAGTTTCTGTCTATGAGGCTGACACATTGTCCACTTATATTAGGCTTAGCATCCTGTGCTCCAGCATCAACGTGTGGCACGGAGGCTGCACAGCTGCAGAAAGAAAAGCTTTGCAGAGAGTGGTGAAGGCTGCACAGAAGATGTTGGAGTCAGGCTCCCCACCATCTCGTAACAAAAACCCACCTGTCTTCAGTGGCTGCTCATGTCAGCAAAACTGTGTACAGGTACTGATTTCACCTCATCTGGAATTTCTTATAATTCATAAAACAAGTCAGAGGTGAGTGAAATAAAAGCCTAGGGTCAGTTGTTGTCCTCTCCTCTGCAGAATTGAGGTGTTGAGATTGAAGGACCGGGGGCCACGGGGCCCATCAACTCGCTCCTGACCTCAACATCATCAAAGTGTCCAACTACAGCCAGTCGACAGCAGATAATTCAACTTGAAGCTTGTTTTCAAGCTTGAGCTTCTTAATACACCCTCTACACTGCAGCACTACTGTTTCCACTGTGAAATGCTAAAACCAAAATGACTGTAATTAAAATAGTTTGCTCTTGATTGAGGCAGAGTGGATAACATCATCTGGTGTTGGAGTTCTGCTCTGATTTTGTCTGGTTTCCGTTTTATTTAGAAATGTGAAGCGAAACTAAAACTGTTTTGAGAAACATTAATCTATCTAGCTTTTATATGATATCTATGGCTGTTGCCACTCCATTTTTGTTTTTATTTAAGAAGATAGACCGCCATTGGCGCTGACGAGCCGTAGGGCCGCCATCTTCGAACGGTCGCCCGCTCTACTCAGTGTAGCCTGTTTGTCAGGAGCAATGAAGTATCTGCGAGTTTTAATCAGTAATAGCTGAATACTAAACTCATTCTCATGATGTTTCCCTCTGTAAATCTTAGCCGTACAGCCATTAAAGCTGAACACATGGGTCAGTGTTTTTAAATATTCTCGGTGGGGTTAACATTAACACTAATAAAATATTCTCATGACAAGTTTAGCAAAACTCACAGTCACTGATATATTTTTATTAATACGTGTATGTATATATATATATATATATATATATATATATATATATATATATATATATATATATATATATATATATAAACTTCCTGCTTCAGTTGAACAGCTGATCAGATATTCAGTGTGCAAAGCGGAGAAGTGGGCGTGGCCAACAGCGCTTGCAGGCGGCAAGAGCAGAGGAGGCAGAGAGCTAATATCATTACACGGTGTGCTCTTTAAGAGTGTTGAGTTTAGAAACATTGTCTAGAATATTGCAATAGTGTGGGAAGGGTTCAAAACGCCTTAATATATATCTATATAAATACTAAAATAAACTACTACTTACTACTTGTACTACTATTCCTACTTCGTGGATTTTCACTTATCGCGGTTTTCAGGGTATGTATCCCGTGATAAACGAGGGACTACTGTATATAGTATAAGTATATATTTATACTCTTTTGTATTTATTTATTTGTTAATTATTAGGTTTCTTGATCTGGGACCTGAGTCTGAATTTCGTACCACAAAAATGCAAATGTGAGCTGGTATGACAATAAACAATCCTTGAATCATTTTCTAGAGGTGGTTCCACTTGAGGTTGAATTTATGTATTTGTATTAACTGACAGGAACAAATAATATGTAATGGAAGTACAGTGGTGCGGTGAAGCAGTGGCTACAGCCACAGTGTGAAAGTCACAGGTTTGCTTTCCTCCTGAGGGCTTGTGTGGAATTAGTATGTTCTCCTCATGAGTGCATGAGTTCTCTGTATGTTCTCCAGTATCCTCACACAGACCAAAATCATCCACTCTCAATTGTCCCAAGGTTTATTAATTTATTTTTTCTCTTCCTTTTTTTTTTTTTATTTTGAGAGCAACATAAGCCCAATTAGTCTAAACCAGGTTAGTCTGGGGAAACATTTACCTTGGTTTAAACACTGAGTTTCAGTCAGATCCTGACCTTTCACCCGAGAGACAAAAAACTCCAAACAGGTTCAAATGCCTGTCCTACGGAGTGAGGGACAGTCACTGTGATGGACAGGAGACCAGTCTAGGGTGTCCCCGTCTCTCATCCAATGAGACATCTGCTGTGTCCTTTGTTCCACTTTGGCTCCTAAGAGTATTATTTTTTTATCCTTAAAATCACATAATTTGAAATTATGTATTTTTTTAATTGTAACTCAAAGATGCAGTTCTCTGTTTTTTGTTTGTTAGTTTTATTACCATGAGGCTTGTCTCCTTATCTGAGTTCACAGTTATACGGCTGCTGCTGTGATGATGCTCTGAGCCGTCAGCCAATCAGAGAGCAGCTCTGACTGACCTCTGGTCGAGTTGGACTTTGGATCTCCAGCTGCAGTCACACAGAATCCTCTCTCTTCTTACTGAGTGACCCATAATGAAGACGTCCAGGCCTTTACTTCTTCTTTATGTGTTGCTGATCGGTGTCTTTGTGACCACAGCCGAAGGTGGCCATGTTCTGGCCTTACCAGGCGAGTACAGCCACTGGCTGAACATGAGAACCATCATGGAGGAGCTGGTGAGAAGAAACCACACGATCACTGTCTTAGTGCCCGACGCCTCACCCTCTGTCAACTACAACGAGAGCCGATACACCGACAAGTTCAACTTCCTGGTGTTTAAGGTGACGAGTGTCGACCACAACTGATCAATATCCAGATCTGTCAGAATCAATGACTGTCAATCATCTGTCATTTTTATGTAAATCACAATCTGTTGATCAATTGTTGATGAGTTAATGATCAGTTGTTGATCAAAAGTTGATCAATATTTGATCATTTGTTTATCAATATCTGTGTCTCCTGTGGTGTCCCTCAAGGGTCAGTTTTAGGGCCCCTGCTATTTTCCCTTTACATGCTGCCTTTAGGTCAAATTATTAATCAGTACAACATTTCTTTTCACTGTTATGCCGACGAAACACAGCTTTACAGGACTGGAGCATCATCTTCATCATTGTCATCTCCATCTTCACTCGCTGCCCTCTCTACCTGCCCGGAGGAGATAAGGGCATGGATGAATCAGAACTTTCTTCAGTTAAACTGCTCCAAAACAGAGGCTATACTGATTGGCACCCCTCACCAGGTTCAAACCTCAACTATAACGGCTATTTCCTTTTCTGGACAAGACATCCCCCTCTCCACCTCTGTTACAAATCTTGGAATAAAAATGGACTCTCATCTTACATTTGAAAATCACATTAAGCATCTGTTTAAAACCTGTTTCTTCCATCTTCGAAATATCTCCAAACTTCATCCGTCTCTCACTTTTGCTGATGCAGAGAAACTCGTCCATGCCTTTGTCTCCTCCAGGCTCGACTACTGCAACTCCCTGTTTTCTGGAATCCCCGGCACAAACCTTCAGAAGCTTCAATATATTCAAAACAGTGCAGCCAGGATTTTATTGAGAGCTCGTAAATTTGAACATATTACACCCATTCTCCATAACCTCCATTGGCTTCCTGTCACTTACAGAATTCAGTACAAAATTGCTCTCATCACCCGTCAGTGTTTAAACGGAAATTCACCAGATAATCTGAAGGACCTTCTTGCTCCATATTCATCCACCCGGTCCCTACGATCACAGAACAGTCATCTCCTCCACCTTTCACAAACTAAAATTAAGGACCATGGGAGATCAGGCATTCTGTGTGGCTGCCCCCCACCTCTGGAACTCCCTCCCTGAATAGCTGAGAGCTCCACAATCATTGACTGACTTTATAAAAGGCTTAAAGACTTTTCTTTTTAAGCAAGCCTATTCTGCCTCCACATGATTGTATTGTTGATTTTAATTGATTTTATCATTGATTTTAGTTGATTTTATCATTGATTTTAGTTGATTTTATCTTTGATTTTAGTTGATTTTATCTTTGATTTTAGTTGATTTTAATCTTTGATTTTAGTTGATTTTATCACTGACTTTAGTTGATTTTATCTTTGATTTTAGTTGCACTCTGTAGCACTTTGAGATTTTTATTAATGAAAAGTGCATTACAAATTAAATTCATCATTATTATTATATGTATGTGTGTATGTATATGTATGTATGTATATATGTATATATGTATATGTATGTATGTATATATGTATATCTATGTATGTATGTATGTATGTATATATGTATATGTATGTATGTATGTATGTATATATATATGTGTATGTATGTATATATATGTATGTATGTATGTATATGTATGTATATATATGTATGTATATACTGTATGTATATATGTATATGTATGTATGTATATATGTGTATGTATGTATGTATGTATATATATGTTTGTATGTATATATGTGTATGT
>NC_056515.1:16614562-16628822 GCF_014905685.2 Nematolebias whitei
TATGTATGTATATATATGTTTGTATGTATATATGTGTATGTATGTATGTACTGTATGTATATATGTATATGTATGTATGTATGTATATATATGTTTGTATGTATATATGTATATGTATGTATATACTGTATGTATATATGTATATGTATGTATGTATGTATATATGTGTATGTATGTATATATGTGTATGTATGTATATATATGTTTGTGTCATGAATCACGTTCCTGTGTTTAGATCTTTATCACTCTGTTCACTAGTTCTGGTTTCTCAGTCCTGTTCTGTTCTTTTCCTCCTCACTCCTTATCTTCTTCTACCTGGTTCTCATGTGTGTGTGTGTATGTGGAGAACCAGTCTGTCCACTCTGCATGTTGGTGAAGGCTGACTGCACTAATTGGCTGCACTGCAGTCAGCTGGCCTGATTATCTCAGACTGGCTGCACCTGTTCTCTCCACCCTTTATAAGCAGCACCCTGTCAACTCTTCGGTGCCCGATAGTTGAACACTCTTAGTAGTTAGTAGATATCTCGCGTTCATGCCTGTAGTCCTTGTTCCCCTCTCTTGTCCCTGTTCAAGTCCTTGCTCCTTGTCTTGCCCACCACGCTACCTGTCCCTCTTTCTGGTTGTCCTCCCCTTCTTGTTTGGCCTGATCTCTTGGTTCCTTGACCCTCTGCCTGCCTCGACCACGTCTCTTTGGATTGCCCTTTTGGATTTGTTTCTGCATCTGCTCTTGGTACCGACCCACGCCTGCACGACCACCGATCTGCCTGCTCCTCTGGTACTGCCTGACATCTGCTTCACGTTACTGGACCTTGGAAAGCCTGACCACCCCTTTTGGATCACGGACTCTGGACACGCAGACAGCTGCGGCCGACTGTCGTCCTTCACCGGACTCAGCCCTTCCAGCAGCTGCAGATCTGAACACTTCCACCCTTCAGGACCCTTGAGATCATCTGAGACGGTTAGTGGTTTTTCCTTATTGACTGTTCTCCACGTTCTGGTTATCAGCACGACCACTAACCGTTCTCTGCTTCTTAGATTGCTCCTGCCATTAACCGACACCAGAACCAGAACCCAGACCAGCACCAAGACCAGCTGTCACTTCCCTCCTAGAAACAATAAACACTTATTATTTATCGTCAGTCTGTTGTGTTGTGATCTTGGTCCAAACCCTCACGAGAGTTCTTTACATGTTTGTATGTATATATGTGTATGTATGTATATATATGTTTGTATGTATATATGTGTATGTATGTATATATGTGTATGTATGTATGTATATATCTCTTCACCACTTGCTCAAGCCGAGATCGGATGCTTCCTCCCCCTCCCTCTCCGCTTTGCTTTGCTGCTCTGTCTGTCTGTGAAACTGCTTCTGAGACTCTGAGACTCTCTTGCGTTTCTTCTGAACCATAATTATGGACTTGTTCTGACCAGTTGGTCCCTCAACTCAATTTACAACATTTCATCAAGAGAAGACAGGCTTTAGGCGAGCCGATTTACCCTGTTGGCACGCACGCAGCTGGATATCTCATCGACTGGAAGACTTGATGATGTGTCTCTCTCTGCTGCCATCTGTGGATTTTAAGGACGCATATTTAATTGGATTCACGATAACCGGTTCCTGCTTTTTGGATTCAGCTGGTCCTGGTATTTATCTACAATCAAGGAAGTCGTCAGCAGCAAATTTGGACCCAATCACGCTGCTTGCCTTTATGATGGTTTGGTTTTATGTCTCGAGTACCCAGACTCAAATGCTTTGGGCTGAATGGATCAGATCTTGGGGATTTTTACTCAGACACATTTCCATCGATGTGGCCATGTTAATTTGGACATTTCGGAACCGAGTGGACCAAACACAGACTCAAGATTGATGTCATTAAGTTCTGCCTGTCTCCAAAACAACTGTGTGTTTATCTAAATTTTGGTCGCCTTGGTTGTCCTTGAAGGCCATCTTATCTAAAGTCGCCTGGAGAAAATGTGATCTGATGCTCACCACCCCCTCCCTGAGGAATTTCCAACTGATAACCAGATGAAACCCAGCTGAAAAAACTATCTGCCATCATTTCAGGACTCTGGATTCTCAGAGGTTATTCTTGGCCATTTCTCGACATACCTTGAGAATGTTTATGGATCTCACCGGAGGACATTGACTGATTACAGTGACCTCGAGAGCATCTGTAGACGTTGTTGACCGCTCTCGTCTCTTCCTTCTTCCTGCTCTGCAGAATGTCTACGTAAATATGTGCTTGTTTGTGCGAGGTGTTTTTTCAATATTAGGGGTTTTTCTCAGCCAAGAAAAAAGTCTGATAGGAATTTTTTTCGCCTCCAACTCCTACATGTGTCCAGTTAACCACTGTTTTTGTCTGTCCAAACAGGTCTCACTTGTAAATGAGTCTTCGAGGCTCAATGTGATTTATCTGTTTAAATAAAGGTTGAATGAAAAATATATGTATATATGTATATGTATGTATATATATGTATATGTATGTATATATATGTATATGTATGTATATATATGTATGTATGTATGTATATATATATATGTATGTATGTATATATATATGTATGTATGTATATATGTATGTATGTATATATATGTATGTATGTATATGTATGTATATATATATATATGTTGCAGCTTGATGGTAATAAGGACCACAGCAGCTGCCCTCACAGATCGCAGTCTAGAACCAGGTCCTGCAGACAGAGAACATCCAAGATTTCCCTGCGGACCTGAACAGGTCTGTAGAGTTCGATCCGTGCAGGCAGATGGAGGATCTTGTTAGCAAGTCTTGTTAGCAGGCCCTGCTAGCAGCTTGATGGTAATGATTGCAGCATGATCGAAGCACAGCTTAATCAATTAACCCTACAGTAATGATGTATCCAGTACTCTGTAAACAGGTTTGGCAACTAACAAGCAAACAAAGATCAATTCCTCTTCTCAAATATTCAGGAAATACAAATAATCAAGTTAGCATCTCTTGGGTATAACAGCTAGCATTAGCCAAACAGATTGACCAACTTGTCCAGGTGTGTTTTCAAAGGCCTGATAAAATTAGATGTTGTTGATTCGGCTTTTTTTAACTTGATGCCTCAACACCTTGCAAGTTGCTATTCTTTTGTTTGAACCTTGTTTGAAGTCCTTATAGCCAAATGCAATGACAAACAGTAGGACAGTTTTTGGACCACTCACCATCATCACGACACTAAAAACGGTACGGCAGTTAAATGCACTGAAATAAAATAAACATTCTTCACGAGTCAAAAACCTCAAGTCCGAGTCGAGTCTTATGAGGATGAGTCTAAAGTCAAGTCTCAAGTCACTGCGTGTGCGACTTAAGTGCGACTCGAGTCCAAGTCACAGACTCGAGTCCCCATTTTTGATATACGTCTGGGTGTCATCCTTCAACAGGTGCTGCTGTCACAGCTGGATTGGATTGGATGATGTCCAGCCTGAAAAATCAATAAGGAAATCCTAAGTTTACAACCACAGGCTCTCCCAAAATGTTTAGACCAATCAGATAGTTGTACATTCTCAATATAACTTTATGTAAATGATGAATTTGGCATATTTTTCTGGAAGGGTGGCAGCAGCAACTCACAATGAATTACTCACATGTGGACTGGGGCTTCCTGAACAGAAAAAGAGCATGGTATACAGTACTTGCATTTAAATTTCCTCCATGTTAAATAAATCTACTTACGAAGTAGCTAGGACTTTGTTGTATTTTTTCTTCTTGGAATAAACGAACATGCGCTGCCACTGTTGTTAGGGTGGGGTTAGGATGGGAAACTGTGATGAAGTGAAGATTCAACACACTCTGCTGGCTTCTTTCCATAGATAGATCACTTTTACTAATTGTCTTTTTTATGTATTTGAATGTTTTTGTTCAGTGCACCGAGGCAGCTTCTGTTGGGACTTGGAGCTACAGAAATAAATTGAATTGAATTGAATAGATGACCAGTTGATGATCTGTATTTGGTCATTAATAATCAGTTGTTAATCAGTAATTGATCAATATTTTGTTGGTGTGTTTCTTTGTTTTAGGTTCCATTCAGCAGGTCGGAGTTTAAGGGTTTTTTTCAGGACTTTATTCACTTCTCGATGTACGAGTCACACAATTCCTCCTTGTTACAGCGATTTATGGCAGTCAGTGATATCCTACGCCAGATGTCTAAGTTTGGAATGCAACAGTGTGATGCCATGTTGAAGAACCAGCAGCTCATGACCACCCTGAGGGACTCCTACTTTGATGTAGTTCTTCTGGACCCAATGGTACTGTGTGGTGACCTGCTGGCTGACGTGCTCAACTTGCCGCTTGTCCTCTCGCTGCGCTTCTCACTCGGCAGCACCATGGAACGCCATTGTGGCCAAGCACTTGCACCGGCATCTTTTGTCCCAGCAGCCCCACTGCCGTACAGCGATCGCATGACAATTATGGAGAGGCTGATCAACTTGATCACGTACATGATGACGTCAGCACTAGGCGAAGTGCACTGGAGGCTGACTTTCAGTTCATACTACAATGAGGTCAAAGGTCAGCTGAATAATCATTTTGATTACTTGTATGTCTGAACTCTGAACTGCAGGTGTCATGTGAATTCACATGTTCATGTGAAATTAATTATTTTACTTAATTTTAGTCTGTTTTTTAAAATACTTTCTTAATTATTTTGAAAGCCCAGGCAATGTTCCCTCTAATTTTTCATGTGTCTGGGCAAACACAGTGAGGACCACTGTGAGCAACATCAGATGTGCACGTTGTGGTCACACACCAGTATCACACCTGTTCAAAACCTGGGCTCGTAGCAAGTTACATGGCTTATTAAAATAATCAAATTACAGCAGCAATTTTCATTAGTTTACTTTTAATATAAGTGACTTGGCCCACTTCAGATGAAAATGTCAATAATCTTGTTCTTCATGAGATGTGTAGTATGTTACAGTATATGTGAGAGTCCTGCTTTGGTCTGGGTGAGGGTCCTGCTCTGGAAGATGGTTAGTAACACAGTGGCCATTGGTGTCAGAAGCATGTTTGTAATGTGTGTGTGTGTGTGGGGGGGGGGGGGGGGGGGGTGGACACACTGGTGGGGGGTCTGGGGGTCTTCCCCCAGAATTTTTAAAATAAAGTAAATGCCATTTCATGCATTCTGGTGTATTTTAACGAGTTGTTAAACATCTAGTTTTACCTACACAAGTAACACTTGATTCAATAACTATTTTAGAGTTAATGGAACAACAAGAAGTAGCCTGACCAACAGCTCTCCTTGTGTGAATAGAGCAAGCTCTGCTTCTCTCATTTCAGTCACAGTCTAAGAAACATAGTGTAGCCTAAGTTACGTTTTAGGGGGAAAAAAATCACTAGCCATTATGAAACGATAACAATAATATTCACTCCTTCTTGCCAATGCCCTAGCATCCCTTAGCAAAAAGTAGTTTATTTAAGTGTACTACAAGTATACTTACTTTATACTAAAAATGAGGAAGTGTACTTGAAGTTTACTTTTTATAAACTTTATTTGATATACTTAAAAATAGTATAAAAATGTTCCAATTTAGTCCAAACAAGTATTAAATCAGTATACTTCTAGTACACTACAAGTATGGTGTGTAGTTTACTTGATATACTTATACTTAACTTAAAGTATACTTGCAAAAATAAACTTCAAATGTACTACTTTTTGTTAAGGGATAAAGCAATATGATCATCATCCATTGTGTTTATTAGTAATTTAAAATACCTAAAACTCCAGTAGTGGGCTAGGTCTACTGTAACCTTACCCAGATGTAGCGTCAAGAGACAAACATGTAGCATTAACACAATATGAACAACATTCAGGAATTGTTTCTATAAGAACATTGTCAAATTATGGACAATATTCTGAAATATTTTACATGAATGGTATGATCGCTTCGCCCACGAGGAAATGTAACACAGGGTGAGCTAATCTCAGACAAACTAACAAACAACATGGCTGTAATGGTGGACGTAGTGAAGCTTACGACGTTACCTGAGGCATTTAGTGAGGCATTTCTGCCTTATCGACCAACATTAAGGCAAAGAAGACGAGGGGGGGGGGGGGGGATCTAAGCTACTACCGGTAATTACTTTAAATAGTTACTGCAGTGGATGTTTTCATGCCACAGAGTGACACAGGGTATAAACTCACAGTGAAATTCAGTATGTAATAGTAAATTTTACATTACACAACCTATCGTCACTATGTATCATGTACGATACTGTATTCTACAGTATCCATGTATCTACCTTACCATCATAATTCAATCTCAATGTCACTCACTACCTGTGCAATAACTTGTCACACAACCTGTGTAGTTTATGTTAGTTATGTGTGATATATATCACATGCATTTTAGATTATATTACTACCTTGAAATACTATTCATAGCAAAATTTATATACTGCTCACTTCATATGAGCCCAGTTTGGACTCCCTTAAATTGAAATGGGAAGCGGACTTGGATGAATCCATATCAGACTCAAATCTGGAAAAGGATCATTAAGAATATTTATTCATTTTCAATCTGCCTGAGACATGCTGTAATTCAATTCAAGGTGGTACACAGGCTGCACTGGTCCAAAGACAAGTTGTCCAAGATCAAGACCGATCTGGACCCAGCATGCAATCATTGCAAACAAACTCCAGCTAAACTCTTGCATACGTTCTGGACCTGTCCAAAGCTGGAGACCTTTTGGCAATCTATATTTGACATCTTCTCTAGAGTGTATGGCAGGACTGTACACCCATCACCACTCATCTAATTGTTTGGGGTGGTCCCAGTGGACATGTCCATCAGCAGACGTGAGAAGGATATGACTGGCTTTTACTCTCCTCTGTCCAGGAGGCTAATTTTGTGCAATTGGAAGGACCCACGCACCCCAACATACTGTCTGTACATTGGATAAGAGAAGTGATGTATAATATTAATCTAGAAAAAAACAGATACACCCTCAAGGGTTCTGCAGGACAATTATGGGACACCTGGCAGTCTTTCCTGTCATTTGTTGAAAACATGTCATTGAATGTATAAAATCTTTATGTACGTGTGACTGATCCGGTGTGGGAGGGGTGGAGTGGGAGGGAATTTTGTTTTGTGTTATTTTGCTCTTATTGTGTTTGTGTTCAAAAAACAAAAAGCTTAATAAAAAGACTGTTTAAAAAATAGCTTCATCCAAACCATGAACATGTCTGGTAGATCCTATCCTAACCAGACTGTTTAAAGAGGTACTTCCCCTAATTAATATCCACATTTTGGATCTACTTAATTTGTCTTTAATGAATGGTTACGTACCACAGCACTTTAAGACTGCTGTAATTAAACCTTTACTTAAGAAACCTGATCTTGATTCAGGAATTCTGGCCAATTTTAGACTATCTAATCTAACATTCATCTCAAAATAATCTGCTTGAAGATTTTCAGTCAGGTTTAGAGCTCATCATAGCATGGCGACAGCACTGGTGAAAGTTACTAATTCTCATGGCCTCTGACAATGGACTTGTGTTTAAACTGGTCCTGTTAGACCTCAGTGCTGCATTTGATACAGTTAATCACAATATTTTACTACAAAAGAAAACTGTCCAGAGGACCTGACTTAACTCTGTAGGATTTTTCTACCTGGATTACTGAGTATGAACTTTGATAATTTTCATTTATGTTTCCTGTGTGGACAGGAAGTCCTGGAAGATTCTGCAGCTCCTTGATGAGGGCCGACGTTTGGCTCATCCGAACCTTCTGGGACCTGGAGACTCCGCGCCCAGTCCCCCCCAACTTTAAATTTGTGGGAGGTCTTCACTGCAAACCAGCCAAGCAGCTACCAGAGGCAGGTGTGCTGCTTCCTGTTTTGTTTAAGGATGAAACTGATGCTGTGATGCTATCAATAGACATTTTGTTGCTTCCAGCTCCTTATTTGCTAGTTACTAATGGAAAACGTTGGTTACGTACTGTAATTCCACATTCTATGAGTATAGGCACAGCCCTTTAAGGCTATCGCTAGTGGGTTTATCCCCTTCGTGTGCAGTGCAGCACTGAAAACTTTAGTCCACGCCCACCTGCTGTGTGGACCCCACCCCTGGTCCGTGTATATTATGGTGAAACCGGGTAATCGGCTCCCAATTAGCTTTTTTCTTCAGCCATTTAGGAACCAGTGAGGCCCAGAGCTTAAAGGGCTGTGCCTATTCTCATAGAATCTGGGGTTACAGTACGTAACCAACGTTCTATTTTGTATAAGCTTCGCCCTGTAAGGCTATCGCTAGTGGGTTAAAGGCGATGCAGGATGTAGTCTATGCCTCACTGGGTCCATTCAGACACAATATGAAGCACCCGCTTGCACCAAAAAACATTGAATCACTCAGCCTTCTGTGTGCGTAATTACGCGCTCCATGCGCAGGAGCGCCCTAGAGAAGAGGGTCTCCGATGGGGAAAAGAGAAGGCTGAGAAGCAGACCTGCTGCTGAGAATAGAAAACAACAGAGGTTACGAATTGTAACAGTGTAACGATGAACAGAGCAAGTCAACAGCTCTTCGATATGAACTGATTAGTAACAATAAAAACAACAGTCATGAACTTGTGACTAATAATAATTGTCTCACACTGATAATAATTGTCTCACACTGTAATTGCGTGAAGGCAAATGTGAGCTTAAAACGAAGCTCCATAAAACAAATAAAAATCATTCTGTTAGAACCCTGAGAACAGAATGAGTCATGGAGAAGGTAGAAACATCACGTAGATAAAAACGAATAAATGAACAAGGCGATGACCAAGAAGCCACCAAACAAATGTCCTCCACAGCAGCGCCATCTTCGGAAGATGGCGCTGCTGTACATGGCCTGCCCTCCACCTCTGTCTGCAGTGATTGTGTTTTTTCTGTTTTTGTCATTTTTCACCTACAACATAGACTCACTGCTGGTTTATGAACGTCATCAACTCCTAAATCTCCGACTATCTGCCACCAGTCTTGCTTTGTTTGATCATAATGATGGTAACTCTGTACCCCCTCTTGGACCCCCACCTCTGCTTGAAGACGTTCCTGTTTATCTCCGCCGTGGTATCCTGCCCACTCGAAGAAATCGCTCCAGGTGCCGTGGAAAATGGGCTGGCCATCTTGTGAGGATCAAAGCCCATCGGGCTGATGCTGCAGCTTCCTCTTCAACTGAGGACCACATCTTAAATCACCTGTCCTGGAGCTGCGCCGATCCACCTGAGTCCTTCCAGGTCCCATGGGTCAGGTCGCGCTTCCACAGCAGACCTGTTCGCTGCGGCTGGGCTTCCGGTTATTGGAGTCGTGGGTCGAATTCCACAAATCTGAGACCGCTGGTCTTAACTTCATGGACAACTTCTCCTGCTGTGATTCCTTCAAGGATTGCACTGATAAACGCCAGATCTCTGGCTAATACAACGTTCATCTTGAAGGACTTTTTCTCCTGGACTTCTTCTGCGTGACTGAGACGTGGCTCTCCTGTGATGAGTTCATGGCCCTGTCGGAAATTTTACCACCGGACTGTTCCTATTTTAATGCTCCGAGAACATCAGGCAAAGGTGGTGGATTATTAACTATTTTCAAAAAACGATGGAACTGCAAACTTGTACAGATACCAACTAATTTTTTGAGCTTCAAACTGCTGTGCTTTGAGGTGGGCTGTTCAAATCCTATGCTGTGTTATACAGGCCACCCAAATATAATAAGGACTTCATGGCTGAACTCTCTGACTTTTTAACTTGGATTCTGCTCAGATATGATTGGGTTTTGATTCTTGGAGATTTCAATATACATGTCTGTTGCCCTGAAAAGCCGCTGACTCAGGACTTTCTAGATCTGATCCAGTCTCTGAACTTTGTACAGAATGTTGCAGGACCAACTCACCAGCATGGCCACTGGATTTAGTGTTAACCTATGGTTTATCTGTTTCTGAGTTAGAAATTGGGGATGCAGTTTCTCTGACCACAAACCCATTTCTTTCAACACTTCTTTTGTCAACGACTCCAAACCCCCTCCCCCTCCAGCCAGGCCTTGTCGAATATTTAACCCTTCCACTGCTGCGCTCTTTTCATCTGCTTTTACTAAAAACTCTCTCTCAGTCTGTGAATCCTCTTCCATGAACACCCATGAGCTAGTCACTGTACATCAAGAGACCTGTGCTAAGGTGCTTGACCTAGTTGCACCATTAAAAATTAGGCATCCAAAGCGCACTCCACACCCTTGGATGAATGAGATCACTCGCGCAGCCAAACATCAATGCAGGAAAGCCGAACGTAAATGGAAGAAGGACAAACTTCACGTTTCTTTTATTATACTAAAATCATGTTACAAAGAGTACCAGGCCACTGTTAAATCAGAAAAAAAAAAAAAAAAAAAATTCTCCCAAATCATCGCCTGAAACAGCCACAATCCCCGCGTTCTTTTCAATACCATTAACGCCATTTTAACCGTGCCTCAGTCTGCCAACAGGGAAGACTCTGCAGTTATGTGTGACAACTTTGCCAGTTTCTTTGTTAAAAAGGTTGAGATGATCTGGTCACTGATTTCTCACACCACAGCTGACCCCTCTGTCTTTGTCCCCTCCACATCAGTCTTTAACCAGTTTGAACCCATTTCCCTCTCATTTCTAAATGACGTCATTGGTCATATGAAACACTCAGGTTCCCCAGCTGACCCCATCCCTGCATCGTTTTTTTAAACAAGTCCTACCCTCCATTGGACCTTCTGTTCTTGACATTATGAACAGCAGTATGGCTACAAGTGTAGTTCCTGACGCTTTTCAACATGCAGTGGTAACTCCTTTAATAAAAAACCCGGACTTGACCCTTCAACCTGCTCAAACTTCAGACCCATCTCCAAACTTCCCTTTCTTTCTAAGATCCTGGAGAAAATAGTTTTCACTCAATTAAACGAGTTCTTGAGTGGAAATTCTATTCTTGAGATCTTTCAGTCTGGCTTTAAGAAACTACACAGCACCGAAACAGCCTTAGAAAGGGTCTGCAACGACATTCTTCTGGCAAATGACTCTGGTCAGTCTGTAGTTCTGGTACTTCTTGACCTTACCGCTGCATTTGATACTGTGGACACAGTATCCTTTTATCCCGGCTAGAACACTGGGTTGGGATTACTGGTGCAGTGTTAGAATGGTTCCATTCATACCTTCCGGTAAGATGGCGCCCGTGTGCATGGCTTGCAAACCACCTCTGCTGATGGTGTTCGGATTATTTTTGTTTTGTTCCTTTTTTATCTGTGGAATGAATTCACTCCTCATGCATGACCGACAACAGCTTCTGGATCTTCGTTTTTCTGTCACTGAAGTCGCTTATTTAGATCATTGTGAGCATACCTCTGGAACCCCCCCCCCTCCTCCCCCCCTGCTGGCGGACGTGCCAGCTTACCTCCGCTGCGCTCCTCACCTGCCTGCCCGGAGACATCGCTTCAGACGCCGGGGAAAACGTGCTGGTCAGCTGGTGAAGATTAAAGCCCTGCGCACTGCATCTTCCTCTTCAGCTGGTGGTCATGGTCTCCATCTCCAGCTTCCCGCGTGCCCGGACCAGGTAACCAATGGGAGTTGTCGGCCAGTGCGCAGCTCGGACCGACCTGGAGGGGCTGTTATTGAAAATCTGCGGCCATTAGCGTGCACTAACTCCACCGCTGCTGGCTCCACTTTGGACAGTATCCAGATGTGTTTGGTCAACGCAAGATCTGTTACCAACAAAACTTTTATCCTCAGGGACTACTTTCAAGAGCTCGAGTTAGACTTTCTGTGCATCACAGAGACTTGGATGTCTCCGGGTGAGTCCAGCGCCTTGACGGAATTACTGCCACCGAACTGTTTGTATTTTAACGCCCCGCAGCCATAAGGCCGGCGCGGTGGTGGATTATTAACAATATTCAAATCAACTTTTGATTGTAAACAACTGCCCATCCCAGTTCCCTGTGCCAGCTTTGAGCTGAGCATCTTTGAACTCGGACATTCACCTCAGACTTTATTTGCACTCGTCTACCGCCCACCTCGATCTAAGGACTTCATAAATGAGTTTTCTGACTTCTTAGCTGAAATCATACCAAAATATGATCATGTTTTCATTATTGGGGACTTTAATTTGCACGTATGCTGTCTGGAGAAGCCCTTGGTTAAGGACTTTTTAGATTTATTGGACTCATTTAATTTAACTCAGCATGTAAACGGTCCCACCCAAGAGCGCGGACATACACTGGACCTTCTTTTAACTCATGATGCGACTGTTAGTAATCTTGTTATTGGTGATAATGTTTTTTCAGACCACATGCCAGTCCAGTTTGAGTTCACCCTCCCCCATCTAACTCCTAAGCCGTGCATTCCTGGATGTAGCACCCGGGCAATTAACCATTTCACTGCCGCACGTTTCACAGATGTTTATAACTCTGAAATAATAAGTCAGCCCCCGGTGTTTCTCACCACCACTGAGGAACTGACATCCCAGTTCAACTCTGTCTGCTTAAAGACTCTGGATCATGTTGCACCTGTTAAAACCAAAAAATCCAAACTCAGAGAAGAACCTTGGCTGAGTGACGTCACCAAGGCCCTTAGGCAGCAATGTAGGAGGGCGGAACGAAAGTGGAGGAAAGACAGGCTGCAGGTCTCTTTTCAAATACTTAAAGAGAGTTGGCATCGTTATCAGAAAGCAGTGAAAGCTGTTAAATCCAAATACTTCTCTGATATCATAACCTCAAACTCTCGCAACCCACGTGTCCTCTTCTCCACCCTAAACTCTGTTCTCCACCTCACTGAACCATCTCCTCTGGAAGCCTCGACTGAGCTGTGCGACAACTTCTTACATTTCTTTTTGGAAAAAATTGCGACCACTCGGGCTCTCATTTCCCCTCCAACTCATGACCCATCCATCCCACCTCAGTCTGTAGCTCCATTTGACCATTTAGAACCCATCACTCTATCTTCTCTAGAGCAGGTCATGTGCAGCTTGAAACCTTCTGGTTCCCCCTTTGATGTGGTCCCCCCTCGACTACTAAAGGAGGTTTTTCCCACTCTAGGTCTGTCCATTCTTGATATCGTAAACAGTAGTTTATCCACTGGCATGGTGCCAAAATACTTTAAACATGCTGCTGTCCAGCCTCTCCTGAAAAAAACAAACCTTGACCCCTCGGTCGTGTCTAACTTCCGGCCTGTCTCCAAACTCCCATTTGTTTCTAAAGTACTGGAGAAAATAGTCGAGTCCCAGTTGAAGTGCTTCCTGGAAGGTCACACCATTTTAGAGCTATTCCAATCTGGCTTTAAACCTCTCCACAGCACTGAAACTGCCCTGCTGAAGGTCTTTAACGACATCTTCAGATCCACAGATACTGGTGATTCTGTGCTGCTTGTCCTATTGGACCTCTCGGCCGCCTTCGACACCATCGACCATGAGATCCTCATTGCTAGGTTAGAGCAGTGGGTGGGCGTCACAGGGTCAGCCCTCAATTGGTTCAGATCCTACCTCACTGACAGATCCTTTTGTGTCTCCATCAAGGATTTTAGTTCCGCAGAGGCAGAGCTTAAATGGGGGGTTCCGCAGGGGTCCATCCTGGGTCCCCTCCTATTCTCTTTATACCTGCTACCGCTTGGTGCTATTTTCCGGAAACACAACATGCCCTTCCACTTCTATGCCGATGACTGTCAAATTTACTTCCCCCTAAGACACAATGGTACATGCTTGATTCAACCGCTGCTTGACTGCCTAGCTGACATCAGGGACTGGATGGCTTTAAACTTCTTAAGTTTCAATGAAAAGAAGTCTGAAGTCATGTTGTTCCCTCCCAATGACACAATCACAAACCACTGCATCGACCTCTCCGCTCTAACCCTGTCAGAAAAACAAAGAGTCACAAATCTGGAAGTGATAATGGACCCTTCCCTGGAACTTAACAATCATGTAAACATGATTGTTAAATCATGTTTCTTCCAACTGAGGCAGCTGTCTAAACTGAAGCCCATATTGTCCAAAAATAACCTGGAGACAGTAATGCATGCATTCATTACATCTAGGCTTGATTACTGCAATTCACTCCTGTTTGGTATCAGTCAAACCTCCATTGCACGACTACAACTGGTCCAAAATGCAGCAGCCCGATTTTTAACCAGTACAAGCAAAAGAGAGCACATTACAACAGTTTTGGCCTCCCTGCACTGGTTACCGGTTCACTTTCGAATCCAGTTCAAAATACTGATGTATGTCTACAAATCACTGAACAGTCCCCCCCCGCCCCATCTCTCTCTC
>NC_056515.1:16628922-16633171 GCF_014905685.2 Nematolebias whitei
CCCCCCCCCCCCCCATCTCTCTGATCTGCTACAACCATATGTCCCACAACGTTCCCTGAGGTCAGCGGACCAGTTGCTCCTCACAGTTCCAGGAACTGTGTTCTGGAACTGTGTTCCAGGAACAGTTCGTCTTAAGTGCAGAGGTGACAGGGCCTTCTCTGTAGCAGGACCAAGACTCTGGAATGAGTTACCTCTGCTTTTCAGACAGGCTCCCTCCCTCTCGGTTTTCAAATCCCGTTTAAAAACTCACTACTATTCAGTAGCTTTCAACACCAGATGATCTGTGTTTTGATCCTGTATGCTCCACACTGGTTTGTCGTCATTATCTGCATCGTTTTTTATGTCTATATTCTGATTTACCTCATTTTGTATATCGCTTTGTGTGTTACCTGTTGTTTTGTCTGTACAGAACTTTGGTTGGCCTTGTCGCTGTTTTAAGTGCTCTATAAATAAAGTGGTATGGTATGGTATGGTATGGTATGGTATGGTATGGTATGGTATGGTACCTGAGCGACAGTAGTTCTGTGTTAATTTTGCTAACACTCTATCTACTTCAGTGCCTCTTTCCTGCGGGATCCCGCAAGGCTCCATTCTTGGACCACTTCTGTTTTCTTTGTATCTCCTCCCCTTAGGGTCTATCCTGAGGAAACATGGTCTTTCCTTTCATTGTTATACTGATGACTCTCAGATTTATCTGCCGTTAACACTTAACAGTTCCTCCTCCATTCGCCCTTTGTTAAAATGTCTTGATGACATCAAGACTTGGATGGCTGCAAACTTTTTGAGTTTTAATGATCAGAAGACTGAGGTCATTGTATTTAACCCTAGCTCTGCCACTGTCACTGATCCTGAAAACCTGGACTCCCTTCAGCCATATCTAAAACAGTCTGTTACCAATCTCGGGATAGTTTTAGACTCGGGCTTTAAGTTTAATAAACAGATAAATTCTGTTCTTCAAAAAAAGCTTCTTTTAGCTAAGGCAGATAGCTAAGCTCAAGTCCGTCCTGTCCAGATCCGAGCTTGAAAAATTAGTCCATGCATTTATTACAACCCGGCTGGACTACTGTAACTCGCTTTATGCTGGGGTCAGTCAGGTCTCTCTCTCACGTCTCCAGCTCGTACAAAATGCTGCATCTCGGCTACTAACAGGAACTCGCAGGTTTGAGCACATTACTCCAGTTCTGTCCTCTCTTCACTGGCTTCCTGTGCGTGTCAGAGTTGATTTTAAGATTCTTCTGCTGATATTTAAGTGTGTTAATGGCCTTGCACCATCATACCTCTCCGACCTCCTTCATCCTTATACTCCTTCTCGGGCCTTGAGATCATCAGACCAGCTGCTTTTGGCCATACCAAAAACCAGGCTGAAGCTCATAGGAGATCGGGCTTTTTCAGTCATGGGCCCTAAACTCTGGAATAATCTGCCCATCAACATTCAACAGGCCGCCTCAGTCTCTATTTTTAAATCTCTCCTCAAAACACATCTGTACTCATTGGCATTTAACACAGTGTGATCTAATTTGGTATTTCGTTGTTGATGATTGTGTATATCCATTTTGCTTTTACTCCCTGACATTTAACGCAGGGTGATTTGATTTAGTATTTCATTGTTTTTCATTATATTTCATGTTTTTATGCTTTTATTCACGTTGCTGTAATATGTTGTTTTTAATATTTGATGCTGTGATCTTTTTTGGTAAGCACTTTGATAACAGTTACTGTTTTAAATGTGCTATATAAATAAATGTGACTTGACTCGACTCCACTGTCATCCCTCCATGCAAAGCCGTAGAGGATGAAATCCCTCTGGTGGAATGAGCTCTGAGATTCTATGGAGGGTCCAGCCCTGATGAGCTGTAAGCTTCAGAAATAACCTCACACAGCCAGTGTGAGAGGCGCTGAATGGATAAAGGGCGACCTGTGGAGCTGTCTCTGTAATGCACAAACAGGTGTTGAGAACGACGCAGTGTGGACGTGCGTGCTACGTAACATGCAAGCGTGCGCACGGGACAGAGGAGGTGAGATGTTGCTTCCTCCTCTGAATTATGAGGAGGAGGATAAAACCCATCCAAGGTTATCATTCTCGATTTAAATGAACTTGTGATGCTTTTAGGGATGAAAGCTGTGTTAGGTCTCGGCACAGCTGAGCTGCCGTCAGCTTGAATCCTGAGACACGAAGGACCAACAGAGAGCGCAGATAAATCACTCACTCTCTTTGCTGATGTCAGAGCTAACAGCAGAGCAGTTTTAAGTGACAGACATTTAAGTGAAACATGATCTAAAGGCTCAAAAGGAGCTTTGATCAGAGCGCACAGGACGATCATTAGGTCCCACTGCGGGGCTAGTGTCATCTGGACAGTTTCTTCTGAAGTAAGCTGTTGGGGGAAGAATCAGTTTTGTGTTGTGTGTTTCCTTGACTGATGAAGCCTTCCAGATCGAAGGCGAAAGGTTTCAGCACAAAAAAAAAGAAAAGAAACTGTCCAGATGACCTGACTGAAAAATGTTGGATTGTATACCTGGATTATTGAGCATGGACTTTGTTCTCATCTCATCTCATCTCATCTCATCACAGCACTTTGGTTGGCTTTGTAGCTGTTTTAAGTGCTTTATAAATAAAGTGGTATGATATCTGTGTTCTTTGTTTAAAACAGGTCTCTCTTGTAAATGAGTCCTCGTGGCTCAATTGGACTAACCTGTATGAATAAAGGTTGAATGAATGATACAATGATGATGTCACTTTCTGCAGGACATGGAGGCATTCATGCAGAGCTCCGGTGATGCTGGTGTGGTGGTGGTCTCCTTTGGCTCAATGGTACCAAATCTGACAGCAGAACGTGCTGATGTCATCGCCACAGCCCTAGGAGGACTACCCCAGAAGGTCATAGACACCTTTATTCAACTGTGTGGTCTTTCTATTTGCAGTCCTGCGATTTACAAACAGTCATGTCGCTTTGTCTTTCAGGTGATTTGGCGTTACCATGGCAACACTCCTTCCACGCTGTCACCAAACACAAAAATTTATAATTGGATCCCTCAAAACGACCTGCTCGGTAAAACTCTCATGCTTCTTGTTCTTTCTTTTCAAAATAAAGGTCGGCTCAAGAAACTGATCAGTTGATCATAGATTTGTCTCTATGAACTGACCCTGATCATAAGATTATTGATTAACATCCATCCATCCATTATCTTTTTTTTCTACTTTATTTTTTTCTTGTGAATTTACATAGGAACAATTTATACATTTGCTGTGCTCTCAGTTACAGTAAAGATTTTTACATGCATGTGCATATATGCAGCACGGTGGCGCAACTGGTAAAGCTGCTGCCTCTCAGCGAGAAGGTTGCCAGTTCAAATCCCGGTCTGGGGTCCTTTCTGGGTGGAGTTTGCATGCTCTCTCTGTGCATGCATGGGTTTTCTCCGGGTACTCCAGTTTCCTCCCACAGACCAAAAACATGCATGTTAGTCTGATTGGTAACTCTAAATTGTCTCTAGGTGTGAGTGAGAGAGTGAATGGTTGTTTGTCTCATTTGTCTCTATGTGTCCCTGTGATGGACTTGCGACTTGTCCAGGGTGTACCCCGCCCCTCGCACAGTGATTGCTGGACATGGGCACCGGCGACCCCGTGACCCAAAATGGAAGAAGTGGGTAAAAGATAATGGATGGATCTGCATATATACATATACTTGGGCATTAACAGAGTACTCGAGTAATCTACACATCGATTGCTAGGACCTCTATCGAGGTTAAAAATGTAACGTCGAGTATCCGTAGTGACGTCATATTATGTGACCACCGTATGACCGTAGGGGGCGGTGTTGCACTGTTGCAGGTCACAGAGTATGGTGTAACACCGGGTCCAATCCACCGCCCATCCACTGTTTTAAGTTTCGTTTCTGACGTGCTTAGTTTGCAGTTTAATAATAATAACTAATAGTTTAGTTTTTCCTGTGACTTATTTGCAGTATGATAAATGGTAGGAGCATAATATACGCTCCCAATGTTTTGTTGGTCTTTTTTTTTGTAAATAATTACCGTTTTTTTTGCGGTTTAATTATTTATTTATGTATCTTGAGATATATGACGTCATCAAATACTCTAGTTCTACTTGGGTTTTATTATGTTAATGTCGAGTTTAAAAATTATATACTGTTCAACCCCTAAATCTAGCTCAATATTCGAGTACTCTTAAATATTCCTAATATTAATGTTATGAACGAGGTTGTACCCAGGATGAAGGACCAGAAAACTGAAC